>NW_022196915.1:10044561-10094776 GCF_008632895.1 Mastomys coucha | reverse complement strand
ATATCTGGGTTGTTTCCAGGTTCTGGCTATTATAAATAAGGCTGCTATGAACATGGTGGAGCATGTGTGATTTTTTAATCTTAATACATCTTAGATTCTACTTTAAAAACTTTTACCAAAATGTATCTTTACCATACTATTATTTTCTCAAAAGATGTTAATATATGTACAATGTACATTGTATCTGTTTAATTATTTATTCAATTATTGTTATACTGCTAAAATTGTGTTTTAGATAGACAGTTTCCCCCAAACCCACTTGTGCAGAAATCATCTTTGACCAGTCATGTGTGATGCTTTATGAACTGTATCAGCTAACCCTCTCTGTAAAATCCTGGCTGGCCAGGCTTTGCACTTCTTCAGAGCTGTAGTCTCAGGCATGGCTCCTTACCTTAGCTGTTGTAGTCCTGAACTAACTGAAGGTATCACATAAACAAATGAGCATTTCTGAGTCCCAATAACAGTTAATTTAAAAAAATGACAGTAGCTATAACCAACCCCATGTCTTATAACCACTGAACTATGGATTCTCGTTGATAGAATTTCTAATCCTAGCCATAGTGGTCAGAAAAAATTTACTGTAAAACTTGAGAGGAAATATAAAGCTCTCTCCAAAAGTCATTTAATGCAATTGTATCCAATTGTCTTTTGATGTCCATGTGAAACGTACAATTAGGTACAGATCAAACCTAGCTTACTAGGGATAAGATGACAAGTAGCTATGTTACATGTTTTAAGAAACAGAGACTGTCTTTTTTCCCTAACAGTCTGATTCTTTGCAGATGATTCTTACTGTGGTCCATGTTTTAGAGCAAAAATCAATTCTTTCTAAAAGATTTACTCAGTTTTGAAATTATGAGCATGTACGTGTCATTGCGTGTGGGCATGTGCGTGTGAGTGAATTTGCCTGTAGAGGTATGGGTGATCAAAACCCAACTTAGGTTCTGAGTAGTAAGTGTTTTTAGTCGTTGAACAACCTCTTCTTCCCTGCACACATATCTTTATTCATGTCTAGAGACTGGTAGTAAAGAGATCAGCATTAATTATTTTATATTCTTTGCATGGTATTGTCCTTCTAAATTCTGATCTTGCTGTTGTTGGTATATTTTTTTCAAAGCATTATTTTTAGACTCATCAATTCATTAAATATCCTCTTGCTATTTCATTGTTTTATGACCTCATTTTTCATCATGCTTCTCACCTTAGAAAAGCATAATTAAACACACACACACACATTTATAGCATAGCTTTATTCGTTATAATGATTTTTGTCTTTAATCTGCTTTTATATTTTCAGGCTTATTCATGACATTTTTTGCATGTCATAATCAAATATCCCTTACATTTAAATAGTCTCTATTCTAAGTTTCATTTGGATCTTGATCTGCTGCTAGACATTCAACATATTTAGACCCATAGTTCTCAACCTGTGGACCCTACAGAGGCTGAATATCAGATATCCTGCACATTTGATATTATGACTCATAACAGCAGCAAAATTACAGCTATGAAGTAGCAACAAAAATAATTATATGTTTTAGGATCACCACAACGAGGAAGTGTACTAAAGGGTCACAGCTTTAGGAAGGCTGAGAACCACTGATTTAGAGGCTCCCCTGAAACATTGGATAGTTGCTATTGTTTCTGTTACATTTTATCCATAAAAAGTTGGAGCTCTTTTATAAATGTTAGCTATTATCATTATAAATTAAACTCAGCATATTTTAGAAATTTTCTTAAAATATATTTTGTTTTCCTATTTATTTTGTAGAAAAATACTAATCTGGCATTAATTTTGTTTTGCAATACAGCTGAACATTCTTTGCCATTGTATAGATTCTTTAGCTGATTATGTTCATTTATATTGCATATAATCCCATCTGTACTTCATCATTATTATAGTTTTTCCCTGATTCTATGATTACTTTTTATCATCCATCTTTTGGTGTATAAGTTAATATTTAAATGCTTAACTTTTTATGTCTAGTGATGCTTAAATTTGTAAATACTCAGTTCTGTGTTTAGCTCTGGTTAGTGTTTAATGGTCCCCTCTATAAATACACTCAAAACTGATACGTTAAGTATTAATATCTAGGAAACTTTGGCATCTCTTGTTTTTTTTCCTTGTATAACCAGTTTTAATGTCATTATTTCCCTTCTTCACCCTCCTATCTCATTTTTTTAATTAAAAAATCCATTTTAACTATATTGTACTAATAGATGATTTTATGTTGATATTTCTCTTTTCAGAATTAGTTTTGACATTTACCCTTAGTTGTTTAGTTTTTTTCTTCATTTGCATGTTTATTTGTTTAGTAAAGTTTTATTTTCCCAAATGTACACCTGATTGAACCTGTTCATGCATGTTCATGAGCAGCTGGGCGTCTCCACCCTTTGCGTTTCTGGTGTAAATGACTTGGGCTCTGTGCTTTGAAGCCAGCTTGCTGAGTCTTCCACTAAGTATCTCCTAAAGGACAGGCTGCCGTGACCGAGGAACTGGGAATCTTCAGTCTTCCAGAGACCACAGCTGGAGTAATAATCTTAGAGTTGGGAACTTCCTTATGGAGTTCCTTATATGGAGCTTTGTCAAACAAGGCTTGACTGTGGCTTATCCCTAGCTTTGCCTCGGGCCACTTCCCTTTGGCCTTGCCACCAGATTTACTTACTATGTCTTTGTCTTTTTTGGCTGACTTTCTATCATCTTTCTTCTTATCATCCTTGGGCCGTACAGTGAAGCTCAAAAGAGTGTGCTACCACTGTAGTCTCACCAAGATAATGGGGGTGGGGTGGGGGAAGCTTCACTGTTTTTAAGTGACAAGTATGACAGCCTTTTGAGCAGGCACATTTGCACCTGAGTGTGCCTTCTTGTGTGTGAAGGAGGCTAACAAGTCAGCATCATTTCTCTTCTATTATTTTTCACGTCATTTTTTTGAGACAGAATCTCCAACTGAACCAGGACCTCAAGGATTCCATAAGACTGGCTGGCATGTGAGCTCCTGGGATCATCTTGGTTTTGTCTTCCCGGGACTAGGATTACAGGCATGCACCAAGACTTGGCTTTGTATGTGGGTGTTGGGAATCTGAACTCAGTTCCTCATGCTTGTATGGCAGATATCATATTGACTGAGCTGATTACTCCTCATGACAGCATTGAACAGTTCCATGTCTTGATATATCTCTCCAGTATTTGAAAGCCTTTTAAGGTAAAGAAAAAAAATTAAATAGTATTTAAGAAAGCTGGTTTCTGCTTCAGAGTATCTTTTAAAAATCAACTGAATGACAGGCTGCAGAGTCAGCTCAGCAGCTATGAGGTTCTCACTACTCTTGCACATGACCTAAGTTCACTTCCTAGCACCCACGTGAGGCAGCTCCAAACTGCCTGTAACTCCAGCTCCAGGGCGTCCAGCACCCTCTTATAGCCTCCACAGGCATCTGCACTTGTATACACAGCCACACCCTACACAACAGTCTAAAATGAAATAATCGTTAAAAAGGAAGTGAATAAATTGTTCAGTACTCAAAGATCCAGAATCATTCCAATTGTTGGCACAGATTAGATTCACAGGTTCATAGCCTATAGAATCCTTGGAACAAAGCTGTCCTGTCAAACACTGTTGGCATTTCTTTCACATTTGTTACGGGAGCCTCCGTTTACCTAATGCTGTGCCTTCTTTTTTCTCTAAGAGCAGTATTGCCAGTCACTTTCCTTCTTCATTTACTAATGTAAATTCAGATATTCACTGGGCACAGGGCTTGGCACTGCTCTTGTTTCTTTGGTGTAGCCCTGACTCTGCTTCTTAGGTTCATGTTCCATTTAGGAGGGGTGGTGCTTGGATGAAGTGCTTTCTCATCTTTGTTTCTTCAATTCTTTACATGTCTTTAACATATGAGCACTACTGTTTAGCATATCCATCTCTGTCTTCAGCATTTATCAGATCCTGTTTTTTTTTCTAGGACAATAAAACACTCTCCATCACTGACTCCGTGTGTGTGTGTGTGTGTGTGTGTGTACATATGTATACATGTGCATGTATGTATGTATGTACTTACACCCTTTTCAGCTTTACAGCTTATTACTCCACAGATAAGAATTTAGCCATTACAAACATAATTATCTTGTAATCATGTAATTATCTTTTAACCAGTTCTTTTAAGAAGTGTTTTACTAGAATATTAATAGACTATAAAATTCACCCAAGTAAACAATTTTATGTTTTTTAAAGCATATATAAACATCCCCAAGGATCCCTTTTAGAACATACTTGTAACGTTCAAGAGAAATCTATCCTTGTTTTCCTTACTACTTTAGCTACTTAGCCCTGAACATACATTGATATTTATACCCATCTCCCTAGAATTGTCTCTTCTGGATGTTTCATATAAATAAAAACTTAATTTTTTATGGTTCATCCATGTTGTAGCATATGTTAGTACTCTATTTCTATTTATGCACAGATAATATTGATTCCATGGTTATAACAGCTGGTGATGCGTTCACTAGCTGATTGCCATTTTATTTGTTTCCAGTCCTTTTGTCTATGACAAATGATGCCATCATGAATCTCTCGGATTGGGTCTTTGTTCTAATGTGTATTTCACTTCCCTTGGGTGTATTAGACCTTCTGGGTCCTATGGTAACTTGAAGTTTACCCACTAAGGAACTTCCACACAGATTTCCAATGATTAGACTACTTATGGTCCTACTGGAAGTTTGTAAGGGCTTCCATTTCTCCACATTCTTATCAGCCTTGCTATTTATCTGTCTCTTGTTTTATCACAACTATCCCATTGGGTAAAGACAATTTTTCACTATGATTTTGATTGTATTGTCCTGTGGTACTAATCCTGGGCCTCTTTAGGTCTTTTGATCACTTGTCAATCTTGTTTTGAGGCCTCATCCTTTTTCTATTTTTCAAATTTATTGCTTTTTGGTTGTTGTGTTATTGGGGTATTTTAAACACTTGATACTACACCTTTATAAAATACACTCTTCTCCAATATTTTCACTAATTCTACAGAGAATTTTTGCTTTCTACATACTCTCCCCCAACGCATCATAAGTTTAAAACATTACAAGATATAAATTATCAAATTATCAGAGGTTGGGATTCTTTCACCTTTATTTCTAGTTGCTTTTTATATAATTGAGATAACATTTATGTCCATATGAAATTTAGAACTCACTTTCTTATGTTTCCTAAAAAAAAATGGGTCTCTAGTATTGATAAGAATGTTCTGGAACTATACCATGTTTAAGGGTTTTGCTGTTATTCTAATTTTATCTTCCAGTCCATGAACATTGGATATCCTTCCACTTATTTGGATTTCATTTATATCTTTTATAATTTTATATAGATTTCAATACACCAGCCCTTGAACTCTTTAAACAAATTTCTTCATAAATATTTTCCTTAAGTTTTTCTTGTTTATTGAAATTACATAGGGAAAGGATTTGTACATTTGCATGTTGATTTTTGTACCCTGAAATCTTACCAAACTCTTATTACTTATGATCGTTTAGTGCATTCCTCAGGACTTTATTTATACAGTGTCATTCCACCTGTAAATGCAGATGATCTTTATTCTTTTCCAATATGAATGCCTCTTTTCTTTCTTTCTTCATTTTTTAAAGACTTTTTCTTTAAGATTTATTATTTTATGTATGTGAGTACACTGTCATTGTCTTCAGACACACCAGAAGAGGGCATCAGATCCCATTACAGATGGTTATGAGACACCATGTGGTTGCTGGGAATTGAACTCAGGACCACTGGAAGAACAGTCACTGCTCTAGCCACTGGGCCATCTCTCTAACCCCCTCTTTTATTTCTTTCAAATTGGCTAGAACCTCCAGTGCAATTTAAGATGGAAGTCATGAAAGTAGTTCCTTTCACTCCTAATTGTAAGGGGAAAACATCTGGCCTATATGCTCCTTCGTGCATTGTTTGTTTGTTTTTTCTTCTCTTTTCACCCATATGTATGTATATATGTATACACACATGTGTGTGTATATAGTGAATTTTAGTCAGTTCTACTCTGCTCTTCTCATTTCTTTGTCCCACCGAAACTCTTTATCTCAGTAGTTCTCACTTATACTTTTCCTTGTTCATTTTGTCTGTGGCCCACTCAGTTTAATTAGAGTTTCTTGCCTGATCTTGATTAGGAGGATATTTACTAGAGCAAGGAAATTTGCCTGTGACTACATTACTGGCAAAAAGGATAGCCTTTCCTCCAACAGTTTTTAACTACCAATCATTCCTCCAGGAGGGGTAGGGTTTCACTGGCTCCTCCCCCTATCTGTGATGAAATATTAGTTGTCCCAATTGTGTGTTGTTCTTCTTATGCAGATGACCACAGCTGTCATCAATAAGTACATTGATCATGTCACATCCAGAAAGTTTTGTCCTTTCTTGTTCCCTGAGTCTCGGAGAGGGTGTTATAGCTCTCCCAGTTAGGCCACATCACTCTACCATTGCTTAGCTCTCCCAGTTAGGCCACATCACTCTGCCATTGCTTAGCTCTCCCAGTTAGACTACATCACTTTACCATTGCTTAGCTCTCCCAGTTAGACCACATCACTCTGCCATTGCTTACTCTCTGGTGATTGCCTACCCAATCATACAGATTCTTCTGCACTTCATACTGAAAACTGTTTCCTTCTGAAAGGAAAAATGTCCCCCATTTCTTTATGTGTCAGCAAATGGGGCTGTGAATGTTTGCCATCTATATACCTTGGGTTGGAATTCTCTCCCAGCCATTGGTCTAGAATGGTAATTGGAGTACAGAGGAACCTGTCAGTTTTATATCCAGCTCTCCCTTACTTACTATGGTAGATGGGACTTGGTGGGATATTCCCCTGCTTCTGAGGGTTGGGTATTAGACTATAGGGAAAACATTGGGAAATGTTAATAAGTCTTTAGTCAATGAATCAGTCTCCAGGATGTAGTCTACTGGGCCTTCTTTGTGTTTTTCCTTAGTCTAGAGCAGCAATTCTTAATCTGTAGGTCACAATTCCTTTGGAATCATAATGAATATCAGATATCTTTATTATGATTTGTAACAGTAGCAAAATAATAGCTATGATGTATCAACAAAAATAATTTTATGGTTGGGGGTATCACTACAGCACGAGTAACAGTACTAAAGGGTCCCCACAATTATGGCTGAGAACCACTGGTCTAGAGAGATCTTGGACACTGAGGCTGACTGAGAGAGAAGAGGTTCAAGGATGAAGGACAATAACGGCCTTCTAGCTTCTAGGACAAATCTGTAACAGGAAAGAACAGTCAAGGGATATTTGGGGATTAGAGTGAATGTCTTCTGTCATCAACAACAGTCCCTTCCCCAGTGTCTCTGGGATCAGGTCAAACATATTTACCAGCACTTCATGGGCCCTGAGTTTCTCAGTCCCTCAGGTGCCAAGAATCAGGAATCCTATACCTGCTCTGATATTCAACCTTACATATGATAACACTGAGACCAAAAAGTTTCAGAACTTTCTAAGGCCACAGATTCTGAGAGAAGAAAGCATTTTACTGTGGGATCCTGATTGAAAACAAAAACAAAAACAAAAACAAAAACAAAACAAAAAATGAGAGGGTTCTTCTTTAAAAAACAAAACAAAACAAAAAACAAAAACAAAAACAAAAAAAACATTGATGTTGGTAAGTATACAAATACTGTCTTGCTTCTGTGCACCCAAATATCAATCCTGACACTATGGCCACAATAAAAATTCAGTATGACTGGACTGCTACCCAAAGGAGGGCAGTCCCTGAGACTCCAGCCCCTTTACCCATCCCATACGCATCTGCTCCCTTGGGTATCCTAAGCTCTGCTTGTCCACACCAGGGAACAGCTGAACTCTGAACATAAATTCTCAGCTGGATAGCCTGCATGTAATTTTTCCCAGCATTCTTTGCAGTCAGAATTCTATGTGCTCTTTGGTTGAGTGTTTTAATAAGGAACATGAAATCCAGGTCCTCTAGCAATATCTTTGACTTGAAAGCCCATGTGGAATTCTTCGCAAATAAACTTAATCTTAATAACCATGCTGATTTAAGTGGCTGTAAACACTGACGCCCAGGGCAGACTAACACAGAGCTAGTGACAGAGTGGAAGGAGCCCTCATCCCAGTCTGCTTTGTTCTCTGTGGACCCACTGTCAAGTAAACTCTCAAAAAAGTTGCAGATAAGAACGCACCTGTCTTTTCTAACACACTGGTGAGGCACATAGATCCTTGAAAGCCATAGCCAGGATAGGGTTTGATTTTATTTAGATGCTTTGCTTTCTTCTCATACCACCTTTACCTGGTGTTTTCTCACACTTGGCTGGGCAACTCATGCTGTTATAAGGTCTTTTCTTAGACTTTAATTAATTTTTTTACAGCCCTCATTGCCTTCTTCCGGAAAGGCATGCTACTATATTCTAGGTGGGAGAGAAATGTACATGTAGGGAAAGTTCTTTAATCAGCTAGGTTTGCCTCAGACAGATGAGGCTATTTGCAAAAAATCCAATAAGCTACTCAGCTCAGAGATTTATGCAACTGGTTTATTGGTGAGGCCTTCTGGGTCCAGGCATCATCAAAGCCTATGATAAATTGTTGAGTGTGTGGCATCCTAGATTCTCTTGGCATCTCATTCCATAGAGAAAGAAGTTGTGCCACTTGCGGGTGGCCTCCTAGCCTATGGGTGACAGGCTCTCAAAGGTTGCTCTCTTTTGGGGAGCAGCCCAGGCATGCTGTGTTAATTTCTGTCTCCAGTGTCAGAGTTGATGTTTAGGTTTACAGAGGCAAGGTAGTATTTGTATACCTGTCAATAGTAGGGTTTTTTTTTGGGGGGGGGGACAGGGGGCACATTATCCTTTTAAGAAGAATCCTCTGAAAAAAAATTTTTAAGTAAGGATTCCATAGTAGAAACAGTGGGAGAGAAAAGACTGAAATAATTGGAGGCTGCTGTCTTTTCCCTTCCCATAGAAAATTATTCGAAAAGACAGGCCAGAAGCTTTCATGAGAGATACCAAGAAAAGTTGTAATTTGGAAGTCAGTTGTGGCGATTTTCGGATGTTGGCTTAAGAATGCTTCTCCTCTACCTTCTTTCTCCAGACATACTTCAATGACAATATCCTCACCCTAATACGGACCCTGGTGACAGGAGGAGCCACACCAGAGCTCGAGGCTCTGATAGCTGAGGAGAATGCGCTTCGAGGGGGCTACAGCACTCCGCAGACGCTGGCCAACAGGGATCGCTGCCGAGTGGCCCAGTTAGCCCTGTTGGATGGGCCCTTTGCGGACTTAGGGGTGAGTCTACAGCTCAGATAACTCATGAGCCCAGTGTCTGAAGCAAGTGTGATCTGAATGAACTGTGTTAGATGGTGATGAGCTAGGTATCTGCATGTCTCTCTCCCTCCCACTATAATTGACTAAAGAGATGGAATTTCTGGAGCCATATTTACCACGTCCCACACTTTATACAGAGACATTCCTGCAAATTCACCTACCAGGGCTTTGATGTGTTGCTCCCAGCAACTGAGGCATGGGGCACTTGCACCAAGGCATAATGGCTTTGGAGTTGAGAGCCTTTCCTTTCTCAGGTATTTTCTTCACAGAGATGAAAGGGGTAGGGCTAATAAAACACAGCTCAGTTTGGTAAGCATTTTAGCAGGGTCTTGATAACTCAGCCACTCTGCTTTGACTTTACCTAAGCATACGGATGCTCGGCCCCAAATCCTGGTATCATAGTTTTGTATCTGTATGCTGTTGACACAAAAATTACAGCTCTCATCTTAAAGAGGAATAAAAGATAGTTTATTATGGAGCCATTTGGAGGGACCACGGCTAAGGAACACATCTTCACATACCACAAATTCCTTGTTTCCACATGAAGACAGTCTCATGAAGTTGCACAGTTTCACAGAACCAAGAAAGCCAGAAATTGAGGCAACTTTAAAATCCATCGATGAATACATCAAAAGCAGATACAGCAGGCTGAGAGATTTCCTATAGGCCCTGAATGCTGTCTGATAACATTTTTAACTTTTGGGCTGGTGGCACTTAGTGGTCTGCTAATGAATAGATTTTGAAATGTTTGTATTAGTCACACAATGTTAGTTCTGATAGAGAGTGATTCTGACAGGACAGGGGATGGCTATTCTAGAGGGCTAGAACTAGCCTAAAGTCAACGAGCTTCCGGCCTTGCAGCATTCTTATCTTGCCACAGTACTGAAGTTTGGATCAGTCACTGGTCTCTATAGACACAGCTTCGTTTGAGGATATTTTGTTCATAATACTATCCAGGCATTGGTGGGTTTTGAAGCATCGAGGCCATCGTGTGTATCCAGAACCATTAGCCAAAGTGGCAGGGTCTCAGTTGGCACCTTTGATGTCTTGATGTCTCTAATTCAAGACCTTGGTCTTAGGATTTCTGAGTCTAGACCCAGCTACCCTCTCCCAGGCCTCCTTTAGTGGAGGAGATGAGAGCCTCCCTTTGGATTCTGTGTACTCCCTTGGGTCAAGCACTTCAGGAAAAGTGTGCCACCTTGACTTTTATTTCAAACTCACCTGAAGAAGGAGTTTAAGGAGTAGAATCATGTGTCTTGTGGATACTTATACTTCATGCACACAAAAAAATAGTGTTACCCAGAATGTCCCATTATGGAGAATGTCTTGTTTTGTAACATACAAATGCTTCCTTTTGGGCCAGGACCTACATTAATCTAGGGTCATTTTAAGAGGAATTCCATAATCAGTGGCTCTTTTCTTTATTGCTTCCTTACTAATACACTTGAATCCGACTAGTATTTTCAACAATTGTAAGATGTTAGACCCTTTGTAGTCTAATGTGAGGCTCATCATCCTGATTCAGCTATAACAAAGACAAACACAGTCTCTCTGTTCCTAATTAATCCACTCCATCATGCCACTCTGTAATGAAGTCCACTTGGAGTCATGTGTCTGCATGAAGCCCAAAATTTGTGATTCATTTCCAAATTAAGAATACTGTTTTCACCTTGTGTACCTTTGTGAGTCAAGCCCCAGAGCTTGGGGTGTGTTTGTGAACTGATTAGTATCTTGAATCCCAGTTATCTCGCCTGCAGACTCCCACATCCTCTTTCCCCTAGACATCTCTGAGGTCTGCAAATTGTGCTTTTCACACAGTCTTCATCTGAAAGAGTCTTCTCACCGTAGGACTTGCGGGGGTCTCTTACTCTCGCAGTGGTTTTCATTATCACTTGGGCAGTTTTGACATCCTGGTCCCATCACAGTGGACACAGCCAAGTTGGGGGTGAAATAGAATCCTTGCTTTGTAGGGTTCCTTTCTTCACTCTAGCTCTACAATTGAGACCTTCCAGTGTCACCCCCCAACCCCCAACCTCAGATGAAGGAAAGCCAGAAGCTTGTTTGAGCTATGAACAGACCTGTGGGGACACCAGAGGAAGCTCCTATGGTTGTCAGATCCCCAAAGTCAAAGTATACTGTGGGTGGTTGTTAGCCACACTGACATCTTCAGCCACAGTCTCATGGCATAGACCCTCTACTCCAGAGACAAGGAAACAAGCTTTGATGAAAGTTCTCTTGCCCCCAGACCTTGATTCCCAGAAAAATACAAACTGATGTTTCTCTCACTCCCTTTGTTTTCTCCCAGGATGGTGGTTGTTATGGTGATCTGTTCTGCAAAGCTCTGAAGACATATAACATGCTTTGTTTTGGAATTTACCGGCTGAGAGATGCCCACCTCAGCACCCCCAGCCAGTGTACAAAAAGGTGAGTGTGTCTTCCCACTCTGCCATCTCACCTGAATGCAGTGGTATGGATGTTTTCTCTTGTCTCTTCCAGGCAAACATCTCTGTGCGCATGCCTTCAGTACACTGCCTGCATCAAATCTAATACTGAGCTGAGGACTTAGGAGAAAGATTTCTTTTGATTACTAATAGTATATGTGAAGCCATTGAGGGAAGAATTAGTGCTTTGTACAGCAGCTCCTTTACCATTGTAGAGGTCAGAATCTCAAGCTCTTCTTCCATGCATACTTTCCTTGTTTCCTAATGTGGAGATACTTCATATCGCTGATATTTTTGCTTCATATATTTTGTAGTTGACTCACTTTCATATATTTAATTCTGTGGTTTTTTTTTCTGATCTGCCTTAATTTAATAAACTCATGGCAGGAAAAAACATTAAGGATGTATCTTAGAATTACTCAAACCCATGAGTTTGTATAGTATACTCTGAGAAAGAGAGCCATAGAGGTGTTTCTCAGATCTATAGATTACAATTATCTGAGGGGTTAAAATAAAAATACCATGATTACAGTAATTTAAGGTATGTGTAAGGAAAAAGCATGCATGCACATTTAAAATTATATAACAATGTTTATATATTTAATGCCTGGGAATTACAGTGCTTAGCCAGAGCTAAAAATTGTTGCAGACTAATGTATTGTTGTACCTCGGTAAGTAGGAGATTCACCTGAAGAGTTTCCAAAGACCAAGTTACAAAGCCCCATCCCGGGGCTTGTGATTCAATAAATCAGGCAATAAGTTACTAAAAGTTTTTTCCCTTTTGTTTTTTGTTTATTCATTTGTCCCTTCCTTTCTTCCTTCTTTTCAGTGCTAGAGAATAAACCCAGGGCCTCTTACATGCAGGGCAAATGCTCTACCACTGAGTTACACCCCTAGGACCAACAACCAGCATTTTCCTGAGGTTCCTGGGAGCCTCTGAGACCATACTTTGAGATCCATTGCTGCAGGAGCATTGCTGACGACCATTGTTGTGGCTGGTGTCAGCCAGAGAAAGCCTGATCTAACCGGCAGAGGGTGCGGTCAAGTTCTCATAACTAGGGAGCTATTTTGTTAAAGAGGTACTAGGTATGACAAACAGGGACCCCGTGGTGTGTATCTGTGACTGTCAAGACATTCTAGAATGGAAGTTACAATGCAATGATGTGACTGTCACGAACTTGACCCTTGTACATTTGGCCCATGTGAATGATGGTGTGGCTTTTCCATTACCAGCTCTAACCTAGTACCTTTGCCTGGGCTTCGAGATGCCTTGTTGAGTTAAACATGAAGATTTCCTTTAATTTGGAAGCAAATTTGAGGCGACTGGACCAAGCATATCATTCAGTTCCTCAGATAAATTGAAGCAGTCAGGCAATTAGTTCTTTTAGGTTACAGGAGAGTCCAGTGGTGTGCCTGCTTGACCCAGCCTGAGATGCCTTTGCTCTCTCTGTCTAGGTACGTCATCACCAATCCCCCCTACGAGTTTGAGCTCGTACCGACAGACCTGATCTTCTGCCTGATGCAGTTTGACCACAACGCTGGCCAATCCCGGGCCAGTCTGTCTCATTCCTCCCACTCCTCACAGTCGTCCAGTAAGAAGAGCTCCTCCGTCCACTCCATCCCGTCCACAGCAAATCGGCCGAACCGGCCCAAGTCCAGGGAGTCCCGCGACAAACAGAAGTACGTTCAGGAAGAGCGGCTTTGATATGTGTAGCCACCAGCACCCGTGTGTGAAACTGTATCTGCTACTCATTTCCCCAGTTGGTATTCCAACAGAGTAACTTTCCTGTTCCCTATAGTCCCCTCTTTTTTTTTCTTTTCTTTCTTTCTTTTTTTTTTACACATTTTGCATATGTATGATAGTGTGCATGTGGTTGTCATTTTTATTTCACCACCATAAAACCCTTGAGCGCAACAGCAAATAAGCAGACGGACCAAAAGTTATTTATGATTCTAGGGGGAAAGTAACCCAAAGGCATCCTCCAGACATAAATAGCTCACTGCAGGGGTGAGTTCACAGGTTAGAAGGGAGCACCTGAGAGTTAGGCAAAGCAGGTTTATTCTGATTTATCAGGATCATCGGAATGCTTTGGGTTTTGCTTTTTCTTTTTCTCTTTTTGTTTGTTTCTTTTTTCCTCTCTGTTTTTATACACACACAATAAGTTAGCACACAATTGTTTGAAACAAGCAACCAAAAGCAATGAAAACGCATTGATCGTTTCCACTCTGGGCTGAAGAATCGCAAAACATTTGAAAAGCTTTCCAAGTGTGGGCAAAAAGATGATTAAGTATCTGCTTGTTGCGAGAGAGCATCGGAGATTTTTTTTTTTTTTAACTTATTCACCAAAGCCTTTTTGTCTCAGAGCTAGCATCTTTCAGGTGTTTAAGTGAATGTTTCTAACTTTAACGCAGAGAGAAAAACAGGTTTCCACTCCTGGATGTATCAAACCTTAGTCATTTCAGTTATCTGAAAAGAGGTTTGATCACATATTAAGTTGTTATTCTGTCTCCTTATGCTGCCATAGGGATAGCTAGTTTTTTTCTTTCACTTTTGACATTTGGGATGAAAAGCCATATGTATCATAAATATCAGATGTAAGTCATTAAGAACTGCCTTCCTGGGACTTTTACATCCTTTAAAAGGTGAATCACTTACCTTATGTACAGAATAAATAACACTCAGAAAAGAGCAAGTATTTTTCCATGCATTCTCAAGGGACCTTTTTCCTCCCCTTTGTTTGACTAACGAGGGCCCCAATGCCAAGTACAATTCAGGCTGGGGCAATGGTGGAGCAGGAAGGAGACAGAACCAGTAGTAGGTAATGGTTTCTTGTAGGAGCTGACGTGCTCCATAAATTGGAGGAGGATGGAGCCACAGTTGACTCAAGAAAGAAAAGCTAGCGACCACGTTTAAATTGCTGGCACAGCTGCATGATGCTCTGTCCAAAAGCAGAAGGCTGGCAGGAAAGGTCTGACATAGGTACCTTTTTAACATACAGCCAATTCCTATAGGTAGATGAGTGACAGGAGAGAGGGCTTCTCCCTTCATTTCAAGATTGGAAGGAGGCGGCTGCAACAGTGAGCCAAACACATTGCAGTAGTTAATTTTTTTCTTTTGTTTCTTTTTCTTTCTTTTCTTTCTTTCTTTTTTTTAAAAAACAAACTATTATTCAGCAAAGGGAGGGAAGATAGACAGATACCTTTCTCCAATATGCAACTATCAGATGCATGCAAATTATGTTTTAAGAACATAGGAGTTCTGAAAAATTGGCCAACTTTACCATAACCAAATTCTGGTATGGGTAGACTAGCCTTGGGCTCATATGAACTTATTTGAGATATTTACTTAGAAATCCATTGATAGAACAGGGGTTAAAAAGGAGGGGGAGAATCTGTCATATCTTTATCATCTCTTTTTAAAAAGGAGTTTTTATGGTGAATGTTTTGGGCTTAGATTTTTGGTCCCCTGTTCCCTCCAGCATGATGGTTTTGGCGATTTGCTTGCTGTGTGATTGACAAGCACTTTTACTGACAAAAATGGTGAGGCTCTGTCAGAACCTCCACCTCCCCCCACACTGAAGACAGGGCCAGCACAGTATTCCAACCAGCAATGGGTGGGGAGTCATTGTATACATGTAAATTTAAAAGTCCTGTGAGTGGAAGTATTTTTTTTTTCAAATTATTTTTGTCCTTATGTATTTGATTTTATATATGACATCTAGCTATCTCTTTATATATAACTATATATAATATACACAGATATTATATATACTATATATACATGTCCCCTAGTTTTGGATCATAAGAGATCTTCATGCATTCTTTGCAGAGGAGGTTATAAGGTTACGCCTTCAGATCATTGATAACTATAAGAATGTGCCAGTTAAAGTGCTCAACAGGAAATGACAGTTTCAAAGCATTGTAAAACTCACATAGCTTACTTCTCTCTCTAAAGTGCAACAAGGATGACTAGAATGGGCCAAGGTATGACAATTAATGGTTCTGCATGACCTAGCCACTGCTGGGGGTTTTCTTCTATAACGTTGTCCTTGTGAAACTTTTGTGGAATTAAAAAAAAAAAGGAGTTACAAATTTTATTCTGTTATTGTTTATTTTTATTTAAATTGTTCTGTTTGTGGTTCTCTTTCATTTGTTTTGCTTCTCCACCCTCCCCATTTCTCCTCCACTTCCTCTCTCCCTCCCTTCTTCTTCTTCCTCCACTTTCTCAATTGCTCAGCGCAATGAGGCTGTGCTGCTGCTATGGCTAGATCCCTTAGAGTTTGTTTTGGTGTTCTTGGGGGTTGGGTAATCTGGGGGTAACTTCTCTCCATCTGGCTTGCCTTCAAATCTGCACGTGGCCTCCCTGCCCACCTCGGTACCTTGCCCCAAGTCCAAAAGCATTTTCTCATTGAGAAACCCAGCTTCTTCCACTGCCCCCATCACCACTGCCCAAACCCAGCCCCACTGGTCTGTTCACATCTCTGTGTTGATCTTGGCAAGACCTACCAAATCGAACAATGATGCCGGTTGATAGATGTTTTTGTAAGACATTCACAGCTATTCCATTTGGCAAATATGCTTCTCTGTTAATAGTTGACCCTCCTTTGGTCCGTAGGAGGAGGGTTATTAATGGTAAATGCATTGGTCTGCTTTCCTGTTTGATCAGTAGGAACCAAAGTCAAAGCAATCCACTTGAGTGCGCATGCCCAGTTCTGAAGGGGCCGATGACTCAGTCTGGACAGAACTCACACGTCTCTCCTACCACCTGCGGTTCAGACATTTGTTAAATCCCAACCACAAATGGGGCAGATAGAAGTCAATCCAAAGTGTCTTTTTAATGCAATTGATTAGTGACTCTAGTAGATGAGACTGTAACTGGAATGGGAACAGACTATGACATGAGATGAAATCTGGGAGTTTTCTCTGGACTTTGGGCACATAAACCCCACTGGGGAATTACAGATCACTGAGAATTGATCAGAGGTGACTACTGACATGTCTGATGGCAACGGGAACATGGTGACTTCTCTTTTATTAGCTGAAACTTCTCTATTATACTCTTCTTAATAGAGTGAAGATGCTCCTCCAACATTTGCCACTTGACTCCAGACTCCCTCTTTCAGGAGAAGAGAGGCTCTCTTAGGAAGGAGGCACACGGATTCTTCATACATTGTCCCTTCCCTACTTCTCCCTTGTCCAAACTAGAAACAAACAAGGAATGTTAGAAAGTGAGAGAACACTGTGAAAAGAAAAACAAACACATTTTATAAGAATCATAGCTTGGAGCTCAGTGATCTGCCCAGTTTGGAAGAGAAGCAGTTTGTTAGCCATTCAGTATGCTTTGTTCAAGTTTTGGAAAGGGCCAATGTTAAGTAAGTTGGGAGAGAAGGAGGAAAAGCTTTGCCCCAGCTATCTGATGACTGTGGAGTTGTCAACATCCCTAAAAGCCGCCATTGGGGTCCTTCTCAAATCCAGTTGAAACAGACCCTTGCATTTTCCAGTCCCCTATATTTTGGAGATTTTTCCAATTCCATTATGAAATTAAGGCTTATGACACAGGATATTAAAGTTGACACACACAATACATATTTGAAATCATTTTCACATTTTAAACACTCTTATAATTTATCTGCATCCCCTTGGTTTACTCTTGGGAAAGTGGCCATTAATGCCCGGGGTGTTGACACAGCTGATTTGCTGGTGTCAGGCTCTTGGAGGCAGATTCTGTTTCTAAGCCAGGGGGACAAGCCCTGTGAGCTTAGGGACTAGAGAGACTGACTATGCCTGTTGGCAACATTATTGAGATCCTATGTGACCAGAGAAACCTTTGACTGACTGTCTTTCAGCATGGGGAATGCCTTAAAGGTGTCTATATCCCAATAGAGACAATTACATCAACCTTCCAGGTTCCTATAGCAACAGGCCCCTTGAAGAACAAGAAAGTACAGAAACTTCTGGGAGCAGAAGATAAGACAGAGTACAAATCAATTTCTCCACCAGCTTCCATCAGCCAATCCCTGCTTTGTCATAACATGATAAGGGAGTAGCTGTAGGCATCTGTCACTGAGCTGAATAAGTATCTTCCATCAGGAAACTGCACATGGAAGTGAGCAGGAGAAACTCCATTACCTAAGAGGCAAGAGTATCCTCAGGGTTTGGCTGGATGCAAGGATGGACAGTCAGCATGGTCCATTACAGAGAAATGAGATAAAAGGAAACTTGTCAGAGTCCTGTAGAAACTATGCTTATGTTTATGGGATGGCTATGTTCTGCTGAGGTAGGAGAGGAAGAAGCTGTATGCATAGTTTTGCCTGGGAGGCATCTGGTTTTGTAAGCATAGGAAGCTTACCACACTACCTAGCAGAAATGTAATCCAGGAAACCACATGAAGTTGCCCTTACAGGTTGGAGCTCTTTGTAGCTATTGCTGTCTCATTGTCCTCTGTATCCAAATGGGATCTTTCCCTTCCATGCCTTTGCTCTCAA
The DNA here is from genome assembly GCF_008632895.1 of Mastomys coucha. NCBI lineage: Eukaryota > Metazoa > Chordata > Mammalia > Rodentia > Muridae > Mastomys > Mastomys coucha. Next base: position 10,076,513 of record NW_022196915.1, on the reverse strand, counting down.
AGCCTCAGCTTGTGGTGCCAAAGACAGCCAGTTTTTCCAAGTGTCTTTACTGTGTTATCAGCTCCTCACTTCAGCAGTCTTCTCTGGGGAATAGTGATGTGAAAAGGCCCACAACACTGACCATCCAGTGCCAACAAAAGTCCCATGTTCACAGTGCAATGGTTTCTCCCTCTGCTTTGGGATCTTTAGGTAGTTCAGCCCTTCTTTACCATAATAACTCTCCACCACGAGGAAGTCTAAACCCTTGCTCTAAACTAGTCATTTCCTTATACTGGCAATTGAAGACGCAGGTGGTTTTTCAAGGCTCAGGACATTCATCAGATGAAAACTGGCATCAGAAACAAGGACCCACTGTGTCACAGCCCTGAACTCCCCAGCATAACACCATATTACCCCTTCCTCCCATTCACCTTCCAGGTGAAGACTACCCACAAGACCCTTCTGAGTCATCTCTGTTGCCACAATCTACATTCTTCAGTCTAGCCCCCAATTTATAAACCCTAGGTTTCTGCTTCTGGCTCCTCCATTGAAGAAGTTCATTTGCAAATACAACATTCAGAAGGTACGACCCACCCCTACACCATACTCATACCAATGCTAACCTTAAAGCTAATGCCTAAGGCAATCATTACAGCTACTCTGCTCAGCAAGATACAGTTGTAAACTCATGATCAAACCAGATGTAGGGGTTATTAGAATCTTCATATGTCAGATATGGGATATAAAGAACACCAAAGTCTACACACTAATCTTAATCACTAAAATACACTGCTTGAATCATGAATAACAGTAACAAACTTAGCAAATATTATTTGCTGACCATGTAGCTAAACGTGTAGTAAGTCGCTGATACCTATTCCATTGACATAGCCAACAAGATTAGGAAAGTTATTTTCTCAGTCCTATTCTATAGAGGATGAATAATAATAAGATAGTTGGCATAACCTTTTCAGAGCAGACAGTATGTGAGAGATCCAGGTATACTTTATCCTAGCCCACAAGCTAGTGTCATTTCATTGCCCCGCCCTCCACAAAGTGTTTCCAGAGTGTACATAGTGGTTTAGTTGGCCCACTGTGTGACACTCACAAAAGTGTAGCTGTCATTTTTACCTCCAGTTACTTTCTCAATTTTATTCTGTTATACCAGCCTGCTCACCACATATAGGGACATGCCCTTTCCTTCCTATCTTTAACTGCCTTATAACAAAACTTCCTGACAGGTCACACAGTGTCCTCAGAATGAGGCTATCATGTATACATTAATGACAAGAAGTTTATGAACAAACAAGGGTATTTTGTTTTGTTTTGTCTTTTGATGTTGGGTCTGGTACCAAGTAGGCACCCAGAGATTAGAGAACTTCTTGTCTCAGGTATGAAATAAGGCTACAGAGAACAGAGATAAGCAAGCATTGGAGTGGAGTTGCCTTAGCCACTTGAGTACTTATTAGAGTTCCTGGTTTGAGTCCTCTTTCTAGTGTCCAATTTTGTACTGATCCATTACACAGCTTTGTCTTTAAGTGGCAAAATTCTGTGCACCACATTGTCCCCATCTTACCTGAAGGACATTACACAGAAGCCTAGTGGCTGATGACTATTAAAGGTAACCCCTCTGATGCTGTTTGGGAGGCCTTTGTCCCCAAACACTTTAGACAATGTCCAGAGCATCTCACTAGTTCCATTTCCTCAACATCTTACTTGACCATGCCTCCACAGCGTAGACATTCAGAGCTCAGGAGACACTGGAATTAAACAGTGTCCTGTCAGGAACAGTGAGACCCTCACCTCCCAGTGAGGCAGTGTTTGCCTTCAACCCTTTCCTTGTTTGAAGCTGCATTCTCAAACCACATGGGCTATACTGCCTAAGTTTTCTATTTTGGACAAGAAATTTAAAGAGAAAGGAGCTTAAATGAGGCCAATAATGTCATCTTTCTCACAGGCAGCTGGAGGAAATTGATACTCTTTCCGCGGTGAAAGGTCAAAATGCCCTCTTTGAATTGAACTGTAAATACTAAATTCTCAACAATTATTCTCAGCAGCAGTTGTAAAAATTTCAGCAAATTGCAGCTGTTTTGTTTTTCATCTAAAGCACACCCTCCTTTCCATCAGTGAGACTTCCTCTTCCTACCTGGCACGTACAAGCCACCACTAATTCCCTTCAGCAAAATCATTCTGGGTAACTGTTTGGCCAAGAGCCAAGGGCAGCTTGGGCAAACAGCATAAACACCAGGCTCCTCTCCGAGAGCCATCTCTGAACATAAGCTGTTTGAGGAAGTCATAGTTGGAAATTGTTTCAGAGACCTGGCAATGCTTTTAAAACATGATAACTATCACACTTTACTCTTCTCTGAAAGGTTAGTTTAATCGTAGATCACAAAAAAATTGGTTTCCACAAATGCATAATGGTTCATCTATGTCACACTTGAACTAAATGGTTTTTTAAATGGAGCTGAAATTATTTTGATGTGTACACAGTCCCAGATTTCTATACAACCTTTTTTAACCAGCCCATCAGGAGTCTTGCCTCTAAAGCCTCATTAATAATTCAGATGTGCTGATGACTTTAAAAGATCTATGGAATTGAAGCTCAGGGAAAGAAAAAAAAAGAAAACCTCTGCTTGACAAAAAGATAAATGAATGTAGAAAGAAGCTGTAGGAGGCTGGCAAGCTGTAGATCATCTCAGAACAGATTGTAACTTTATCATTCTGTCAGGGGGAATAATTTAAAGCACTTAATCAGTTAGCTTCACTGTGAGGATGTAGCATTATGAATTCCTATCGTCCAATCTGTTCAAATCAAAGAGAACTTAATTGTAATAGGTGAGAGAACCAGGGCAGGAGGGATCACAGAGAGGGGCACACAAGAGGTAGGAAGTGTGCTGAGGGCTAACTTGGGCTCTTGAACCTTCTTCAGGCATTTCCCTAGTCCCACAGGCAGCCATATAGAGGAGCCAGGGAAATGGTGGAAAAAGCAGAGTGATCAAGAACTAATTCCAGATGCTTAACCTTAACACACATATACATGCAAGAGCACACCACACACACACACACACACACACACACACACACACACACACACACACCCTACACGCAGCAAGCTGGGCAATCATTTTAACAGGTAGGTCCACAACCAGACACAAGGCAGATGCAAATGGTTTTATAAGCAATAAGACAAACAAAACCAAAACCAAACCAAACCAAACCAAACCAGACCAAACCAAACCAAACCAAACCAAACCAAACCAAACCAAAACAAACCAAAACAAAACAAAAAAACAAAACTGAAGCAAGAGGGATCATCATCTCTTGGGTAGTGAATATGTTTGGAAGCTGCTTTCCTTCCCTAAGCCACTGCAATGAAGCCTACAATACCCTATGCTAGATATTCTACTGCCTAGTTGCTGCCTATCTGTGCACATGGCTAATTTTTCAGAAAATTTCAGTTCTAGGAAGAGGCATACATTAGAGTTAGCCCCTGGAAAACAGCACAGGCCAGCTAAGAGGATGCTCCCCTGCAGAGACCCCCCCAAAGGCCCTGACTCAGCCATCTCTTTCATCCATTTCTGTCCTTAGCTCTTAGTAGGAAAATGAAAGTGGCAAGCCACCATGAGCTCTCTGCTCACAGCTTGGGTTATTATAGTCAGCTGAGATATGACCACCTGTAACTCCTTCTATGACCTCATACTCGTGGAGTTCTTGTACTGTAAATAAAAGCCACTTCGAAATTCTCTTTTGGAACAGTTTTCTATTCCAATTTTCACTCTCATTGGCCAGCAAATCCTGTGGGATTCCTTTAAGGGATGCAGACCGGACAGAAGTGGTACAGTTAACAACTGCCTTTGAGTCTGCTTATCATAACAAAAAATCAAGGCAAGGCTGGGAAGAGGTTAAACTGCAAAAAAGATTCTGAACCATGTGCTCTGCAGTAGGGATGGTGTTCATCTACTCCAGCATAGTCTCTGAGATTGGTCTCCTCCTAGTATCTCCCAGTCCCAATAGCACATTCATTTCGTTCTCCACTTGCTACAAGGAGGAGAGGCATGGTTCAGGTTCCGGGGCTTCTGTACACTGCATTTCTTAGCAATTACTCACTGCCGGCTTCTATTGATTACCTTTATGCATTTTCAATGAACTTTCCAAAAGCTCAACCTAGGACTAATTAAGCTTCTCATTTCTCCTTCTTGTTCTCTATCCATTTTGCCCTTTAGCAGAAAAGAAATGGTTTACAGATGAGCCGGATAATGCCTATCCCAGAAACATTCAAATCAAGCCCATGAGTACCCACATGGCTAACCAGATCAACCAATATAAATCCACAAGCAGCCTGATCCCTCCAATCAGAGAAGTTGAAGATGAATGTTGACTCCCAGGAGACCAGAACTATTTTTTTAAAGCCTGACAAACTTCATAAATGGTGACGTGACTTTTCTTCCTCTTACATGCTGAATCACTGGTGGAAATTCTAGAATAAGCAAGAATTGCAAGAAAATAAAGTTAGACAGATCTTTCTCTTTGCCTTGAATACTGCTTCCATGTATTTTGGAAAAGAAAATGGTTTCATTTATAAATGAACATACTAAAATAGTCATGTATAGCTTTTAGCGTTTTAAATTATTTTTATTTATTAGAAAGAAAATATATTTTTTCTTTTTTTTTCATTGCCAGATATCTTCCCATATATTACAGAAATGCAAAATCAAAATGAGTAAGTGGCCAGATTCCTTAATGCACATTTCTCTTCTTTCTCTCTTTTTTCTTTGAGGAGAATGATGGTCACCACCCCAATTTGTAATGAAGGGAAATGAATTACTAAAACAAATTTAAGATGGCCAACAATGTATGCACATAGTTTAGTAAATCAAAAAAAAATGTCAAAAGAGTGGAGGTGAATATTTCCCTCTCCCCTGGATGAGTGTATGTTTTGATCTGCATTGACACCAGCTCTTAACAAATCAAACTTCATTATCTTCACAGTTGAAAGTCATATCTTTGTAGTTTCAGTTTTCCTCCAGTGTTTCTTATCCTTTGTTTATATATTTAGAAGAAAGAACTTCTTGTAACTTTTCTGCAGTTGCCAGATCAGGTTTAAGCAACCAGCTCAGGATATGGGGAAGAGTTATAGGCACATCTAGAATGTGAAGGTTGTGAGCCAGAGGCACCCAAGAGCAGGCTCTGTTGTTCTCATGGTGAGGCCTCCTCTGCCATGCTTATGCTCCTTGTTTCATACTTCTAAGTCACCCAAGCAAGTTATGGACTGTGGGAGGATCTGGTATGTTCTTTTCCCTGTTCAGAGCTTTTAGTCTGAAAGTTGGTGAACATCAACGAATAGTTTACCTAACAATAGGATCTAAGAAGTATGCATGCTTATCACAAATTTTTGGTTTAGAAGTCAGACAATGTCCAATTGTCAAGGAGATGACTTTTGCTCAGATTTTCATTTGTTGGCTTTCCTTGGTCGAATTGCTGGGACAAAACATTCAAACTCGCTAAATTACTTACAAAAAAAGAAAATAAACCAACCGACCAAACAACCAAACCCAAACCAGTAACAACCAAAAGGAAAGTAAGTCATGCTCTTAACATAGACTGTTAGAAAAAGGCCTTTGAAAACTACCAGCAATGAAATAAAATGTGTCGGCCACTTCAACCTGTGGTCAAAAGATTTTTCTAGCCATCAGATGCAATTGTGATGTCTGAGCTCTGCTGTTGCATGCACGCCCAGTGTATAGTCACCTCAACAACTGTTTTCATTCCAACGACTCAGAAAGTCTTTTCAGCTTCATAGTGATCAACCTCTGATATGATCATCAGGGTCTCTGGAGAATTTTGGGTGTGACTGTGATTTTTATTTTCTTAAAAATGTAAAATGTGAACACTTTTCCAAACTAACAAAAAATAGCCCCTACAGTCCCATGACATCTCTTCCATGAACTCTTTAGGCCATGATTCTGTGGTACCTAATTATGATAGTTCAAATCAGATCAGAGCAAAGCAATGTGGTCACCATGGAAACATATGTCCACCTAGGACTCCAATTACCAAGGTAGGCAAAATGAGCTTCCACCTCTGTCCACTCCCTGCAGAGCCAATATAGCTGTGCTTCCACCTTGTAGGCAATGTCCTGCAGTGACTTGTCGGACTGTGGTTACTCTGTTGTCACACTTTGTAGAATTAGTTCTATAAAAGTATTGTGAATATAATGTGTGTCCAATTGGATTGTTAACACAAAAATATTTATAACCAATCACTAGTCTACTCAGGCTAAAATGATGTCAGCAGTTTTATATTTGGGCTTATAAACATTTCTTGGTTTCCAACAGAACTCAGATGTGTTGGTGGGGAGAATCCACTGCCAGGATCTTGACAGCATTCCTGAAAGCTAAGACTTCCTTTAACATCATGATTTTGCATTGGGGTTACCTAAGTACATTCATGTCAATCCACGCTCTTCTTTCCTTCCTGAACCATAGTAGGCTCTTCTTTACACTCATTCTGATTAACCTTACCTCTGAATTTGTCTTAGTTCTTTGATCTCCTATGGTGACCAAGGGTGTTTACCTAAATAGTCATCCATTAGAAAAATAATAGTCTCAACACTCTATTCCATGCAAGGCAGGATCCAGAAGCATAATCCCCATTTCACACTCTAGCTAGAGATTTAAATCTAAACTTGCTTCTCATCCACAATGGCTCTGATTGTTTCTTACAGTAAGGGGATCCCTCCACTCACCAAGCAGCTTCCCAAACTCTAGATAGTAGAAATGGATATCTACTCCCTAGAGTAGATAGAGTAATAAATGAGAAACAGATCAAGTGTGATTCTCAGATTGTACAGAAAATGATCACGTAGTGGCCCCATTTGATAAGAACTCACAGCGACTCAGTTGAAACAGAAATAACATTTGCTAAAAAAGAACTGGAGGGCTCAAGGCAACAAGCAAAGTTCCCAGTTTGTTTCTGTTGGTTGAGTTCTGAGCCCTCTGTAGGATAAAACACTGCCTTTCCATCTACATTCACCTGAGTCCAATGGTGGTCCTCTTTGGAATATTCCACATTAGAAGTCTCTGACCTTTAGTCCCTGATCAGGGTTTCAGAAAAGCTATCTTGGCAAACTAATGGCTTGGGTGCTTTGGAAATCAGTCCATTTGTAAAACAGAAACCACCTGTGTAAGAGTACATCATTGCCATCACCATCTTTCTCATGGCGGCAGTTTGTCTTTGTCTAAGCAACTGTATTTTGAAATTACCCTCCCCTGGTATAAGATAGCAGAAGATATTCACTTAAGGTGTTTTATGTTTATAAATTGATTACATCAAAGGCACTTGGAAGAACAGCCTTCCTTCTATAAGTTATACTTTGTTTTTGCTGTTGTTTGTTTGTTTTTAAGTGTTGGAAGACTTTAATCAAGGAATTAGAATCGTTTGGATTGAGTTGGAAGTGGAGAGTGGGAAAACGTACAAAATTAGAGATATTTTGAACGGAAAACAGAAAGTGCCCGACTATGCTTGATTTAGAAGTTCAAGAGCACTCATAATAATTTTAGCTATTAGCTATAAAAATGTTCTTTAAATCCTTCAAGATTCAGTGACTTAAACATGAAGTTGATTTGTTGAGATGGTAAAGGTCTCTTTAAGACCAACTAAAGCATTGGTTGCCTTGCCTCAGCCAAGCCCTGAGAGACAATTTTTTTCCTGAGCTGTAATCATGGCTCTTCCGATCATATTATCCATATAGCATTTCTGAGCTAAACACACTATCCACTCTCTGCTCTGGACAAAGAACAGTCAGTATAGTTCATCTCTCTACTCTCCAGCTTGAAAGCTCTTAGAGTGGAGATGCAAAGGTTTATGTTCAGACTCACCTCCACCACTGATGAGCTGGTTTTATTCACTATAGTTTCTCTTTACAGTCTCCCTTCCCACCTTCCCTGTCTCTTGATGCAGGAGAGATTTGGATAGTCTCTTCATTTCTAATACACATCTCCAACAATATGTGGAGAGAGTCTGGACAACCCTACTCAGCTGCTGCTATTCTCATTCATGTCCTTCATCTACGCTCACCCTTACTTCTCATTTTGTTCCATTTGTCTGGTTGTGCTCATGTTCGCACAGTGTCTTTGCTGCTTACATTCATAAGTGCCATTTTGAGTTGTCATTTTCATCCTCCAGCAGGACCTTGTGGAAAGAAAAATAGAAAGACATAGAAAAGTACAAAGAAAACCAGTACAAGTAGGTGACTCAGAGTCATCTTGATTACCAAGAAATCACACAAATTCACTGAACACTGAGTTCTTTTAATCATATTTTCTGCTTTTAGAATGGTGGTAAAGTCATAGATATAGTAGCCCTCACTACTTAAGGCTTTATGTATCACTTTCAAAAGCTTAAACAAACTGAAGAATCACTTTCAACTTAGATTCCCACTAGATTCCCTTTAGGCCTCTGCTGTTTTCCCCATGTTTTTAATAAATATGTTTCTGCAATAAAAACAATAATTTCTCATTTAAATCCCATGATCTCTTGATAAAACAAGGAGTCTCTTTGGATTCATTTAGGTTATTTAAGCCAAGTTTATCTTAACTGGTCTTTGCCCATTCGTGGCCAGGTATTAATAATTCCAAAATTATCACTAAAATAAGGCAATGCAGAAGATATTTTAAACTTCATTTTTGAATATCTATGATAACAATGATTTTAAAATATTCAGAAAGAGACCCATGTGACCAAAGACCCTTATCCCTGCACTTGTTAGGATCCCCCTGCATTCCAGTCTCACATTGCTTCATGGAGAAATGATTCTCATTTAGACTTTTTGTTCTAGACCACTCTTTTTAATTGTGCTTTTGAAAATGTTGGCCGGGTGGTGGTGGCGCACGCCTTTAATCCCAGCACTTGGGAGGCAGAGGCAGGTGGATTTCTGAGTTCGAGGCCAGACTGGTCTACAGAGTGAGGTCCAGGGCAGCCAGGGCTACACAGAGAAACCCTGTCTTGAAAAACTAAAAATAAAAAAAAAAAAAGAAAATTAAAATGCATAACTCCAAGTATATATCAAAAGGTTAGAAAGAAGAACAAAAAGAGATATGTGCAACACTTTAAGAAGCCCTGGAAAGAGGTGGTACCTAAGTTGAAAAGAAGAGGTTCCCTTGAATCATGAATGGGAAAAATGATAGGCTGGGCTGTGGAGACTTTTTAATAGGAAATACTTGGCTTGACGGGAGGCACAAGGTTCGTGAGTTTTTTCCAATGAAAGGAGCCTTCAGAAGCTATAATGCACTGGTACCAAGGTGATTTTGCCTTATGGAGCAACTTACCTTCAAAATTAAGTTTGTGTCCATGCACTCACTGAAAACAATATATGGCAAGAGTTCGAAGAAGGAGCTAGAAAGTGGGTGAAGAGCCACATTTAAATTGGAGCATTGATTTAGAAAGTCAGAGAGAGTCACTGAAAGGTCCAAACAAAGAGTGATGGATAGTAGTGACTCTACCCTTTGGAGGTCGAAGCCTTTGAGATGTTCTGCTCTTTCTGGAAATTATCACAGAAACCTAGGCTCTCAAGCTGAACCATCTTCAGTAGCCTGAGGTCCTGTGGTTGCACTCAACAACAGCTCACCATGAAGAACACCTACCTTCCTCCTACATTTCCACCCTGTCATGAAGGACTCAATTATTAAAATACCCATGATGGGTCCACCACACAGATTAAAGGAAAGGAATAGATTTTCAGGGTTTTTAAAAAAAAGAGTCCTGCTAGTTATATTATTTTACAGATATTAATATAATAAGAATGCCAGGTAGACCACCAAGAAATCATAGAATAATCAAGAATTAAGAATTTCTAACTATGAGTGAGCATTATCAAGGCATCTTGTCAGGTAATCTGCTAACTAGGACTTAGTAGACAGCACCAGTACATGTTTGTCAGAGGAATGGATCCAGTTGGAAGGATGAGTATGACACATTCTTGCTTGCGGTAAGCTTAAAATCCAACTTAAAGGAGTGCCCTGAAGAGCCAGTAGAGAAAGAGTAAGCATGTAAATAACATTATCCTCCAATAGAACAGGAGACAAAGGAACAAGCAGTTTGAAGTGGTTAATCAAGACTTGTAGACTAGATGGGGTTTCAGAGGTAGGTAAGCTGAGGAGCAACATCCTGGTTCACTCAGGAATGTGGATAGATCAATGATTGCATTAGTCAAATAGTCCCTGTGCACCTGTTGATGGACAACTTGTGTCCCTTTTTGGCAACAGAAGATGTATTATATAAAAGATGCATCCAATAAAGACTTTTTATTAGATGGGCTACATAGCAAGTAAGTACCATGACAGTTGTGGAAGTTTGACTTGGATTCTAAGGCTGGGTAGGAGTTTGAAAGAGTCTATATAAAGGAATTGTTTACTGCAGACCCCAAGGACAGAGCAGTGCAGAGGGACAGAAAGAAGAGAAGAATGTGAGAAGAATTTAGGCAGCTAAGAAAGAGGTTGTTTTCTTCCCTATAAAAAGAAGGGGAGAGACCTATTCCCACCATGAAGATGTTCTGGGCTGAAGATGCAGACAGAACTGAAAAGATGCTCTGGGAGGTCCAGGTCCTAAGGAAGTCCCTTATACCCCTCCAACTTAGTGCCCCAGGTAACTATAAAGGGAGAAGTCTGGATGAGGTTTTTCAATAAAGAAGAAAGCATAGGCTTAGATGATAGGTCAGTAGAACTGTCTGGGGGCTACAGCCAAGTTTTCAGGGCCTCAATGGAACAAACCAAGCTGATATGATTAGGACAGAATATCTATTTAGTATTGGGAGAGTGGGAAACAGAAAGGGGGTTTAAAAATAGAGAAAATGAAGCATTAAATGTGGGTTGAGATGCAGGTGATCTGAAATGGTAACTCAGAAGTATTGAGGCAGATTGGAAGGACCAGTTTTCTCTTTGTCTTTATCTCATGTAGTTGCCATGAAGACTGGATTGAGTGAGAAACTAGCAGGCCATTCTAGGTCACTTTTTACACCATGGAAATGGAGGATACATGGGCATCTAGGTCATCAGTGTGCCTTCTAAAGTACCCACAAAAACATCTTGAGAGGTGGTCTCTCCTTTCAACAGTTCACATCACTCCCATTGTACCTCATCCTTCACCCAGAACCTTCTAGTTGCAACAGCCTTAGTACACAAAATGCTAAGGTCACCTCATTTTGATGGCCTTTCTGGACAGGGTAAACAGCAGAGCTTTTTGGCCAAGTGAAAACTGATCTCCTTTCTAGGTAGAATATTAAATTGAAAAGAGCTTTCCCCTGGTCTGTTTATCCCACAAGGAACTTCTGTGTTTCTTCTTGTCCTCCAAAGCTGACCCCAAAGCTCTCCAGGGCCTGTGTTAGGAAACAGCACCTGTCCTGCTGTTTAGAGTCTTAGATGGAAATGTACACACACAACACATGTGCCTGTCAAAGCATCTCAGAACTTCCTGCCCTAGGGATCCAGGAGGTAGTCATCCAGGAGGAGGTAGTCATGGGGAAAGGAGCCCCTACAATGAGACAAGTCAAGCTCCAGGTTACACTAAACCAGAGCCCTTCCCACCCCAGTACCTCCGTTCTTCTTTTCCTTCCGCTGTGTACACATTTGACCAGAACTGCAACATTTCAAACATAAACCCAGATCTGCCTGGAAATCCTAATTAAAAACGTTCTGTTCCCAGGTGGTACAATCACATCCTGCCTAAAGTGTCTGGCTCACGTCCCACCATGCAGATGCTGAAAAGAGACTTTTCCCCACTTAACACCAAAACCTTCATTTGGGATTTCTTCAGGGGACAAAGGGAAAAAAAAACCAATTCAGAGGTACCCATATGCAGAGGTCAGCCTACAACATGTTCATTAAGGGAAAAGAGCGTGGTTTGTTTCTCTGTCTTACACATTTTGATTGCTGGCATGGTGACTGTGGCTATGATAAATTATGTAACCAGACAGGAACTAGAGAAGAGAATAAATGCTGGTGCTCTGAAATGACCTACCCAACTCTGTCATCTGTAACAACCAGTGATAACTCTCTTGTCTTGTAAAAAGGGTTTGTACATAACTTGTACATGGTTTCATTTTGTATTTTTCGCAGATTAAAAATTTATGTATTTGTGTTCTAAAACAAGGAGTGTTTCTCGTTTCTTTGTAACTGTCACATAGGGTGTGGGGAGGGTTACCCGAGAACCTATTTAACCTCCTCCCCCTGTATGAAGGTGAAATTGTGGACCAGAAGCAGCCATGAAATTGCTTCTCCAGTTGCAACTGTGAGCCAGGGTGCTGCCCAACATTGCCATGAGCAGTGCTGGGGAGGACTGGCTACTAGTGTCATTGAAAAGCTTAGAGTCATGCAGGGCCTCACTGGGCTAGAGGGTAACACACTGCTACAGATGACTCCAGAATATAGGGGTCTAAAAACATGGCCCACATTGCATAGAACCCTGAGACGTAAACACTGGATCACTTCTGCCACCTGCTCTCATGCCAGCTACCCTTCCTCCCTATCTGTACAAATGAGCCAGGTCTCCCTGCCTTTTCCTTATCAAGACACAGAGGTTGAAGCTTGCTTAAGGGGTGGGCCTTCCTGTTCTTCTCATCCATAGATGGAATTTTCAAGTCAATAATATCCAATAGCAATGCTGCGATTTGAGTCTTTAGATCTTCAGAATCTTGTGACTCTGAAGTCCTTATAGGACATGAGACTCCTTAGTCTAAGACTGACCTGGCTTTTGAGAAAAGAAGATGCTGGTGAGAGGGTTATGTGTATGTACTGTATAGAGACTGTCAAAAATTAATATCATTAGAGATTGTAACCTTCTTCATTAGCCAAATGTTAGTGTTTACATTCCTTTATTGGAACTTGGTGGCAAAACAGTATGTAATAACATGATTCTGGGTCTCTAGTCAGGGGAAGGACAGAAGCAATACATTATTGATTCACATATTAAAAACTGATCTGTGGGAGGGAGTACAGCATGCCCTTACCGAGACATAAAAGATTTGCTTAGCTATTTGAAGAACAATCTAATTAATTGATACTTTGAAAACCAAATCTCTGGGTATGTGTGCCTATTAGTGTTTGTCACCTCAACAGAGACTAGAACCATCTGGAATGAGGAAACCTCAATTGAGAATTGCCTACAACTGCTTGGCTTGTGGCATTTCTGTGGAACATTTTCTTGATTAATGATTAATGTGGGAGGGCCTAGCCCACTGTGGGCAGTATCACCCTTGGGCAAGTGGTCCTGGATTGTATATGAAAGCAAGCTGAACAAACCACAAGGACCACACCAGTAAGCAACTTTCCTCCATGCTTTAGTATCTGCCTCCATGTTCCTCCCTTGGCTCGCCACAGTGATGGACTAAACCGGTAAGTTAAAAAAAAAAAAAAAGCCTCATCCTTACCAAATGTACTTTTTGTCAATGTTTTATCAAAACAACAGAATAGAAAGCAGAAGCAGTACCTCAAACAAAATCAGCCCCAAGCAGACCTTATTGCCAGGAGTGAGAAATTGTAGACTTACTTATCTTCTCCTGCCAACTCCTCACAGCTCTTTGAGCTCCAGAGTCTCAACTTGTCTTCTCAATATTTGCTAACAAATCTGAATGTTGTTGGGGAAATGTAATTGCAGAGCATATGGTCTCCATTAGTTAGGCAAACTCTACTGCCAAGTTCAGCTCCAAGGAAGGAGTCTGCATAAAGGATGAAATATTAGGGAAAGATCCACAGTGACAGAGAAGCCAAATGAAAGAGATGAGGCACTGAGTTGCAAAACAGTAGGCTCGGACAACAGGACACAATGACTGTGGAACATGGTTTTCCATTTGGTCAGAAAACAAAATATCTGCGAATTTTTACTGCGATCTCTCTGTAGCAAAAATCAAAGGAGACCATTCACCAAGATCAATATTAACTGTTTCTCAATGTCAGATGAGATGGATTCTGCCTGGGAGAAAATCGTAGGGCCAACAGAATACACAGCTTGCTACAGGAATAAAGCAAGGAAAAGATCAAAATGTAAACATCAGGCATAGTGCTATTTTCAATGTTGCTGGGGCTCAGCCTTCCAGAAGAGAAACAGGTTCTCATGCTTACAGAGAACCTGTCATGTTCTTAAACTGTAGGGTAAAAGTCAGAAACTCAAGGGACCTAAGGTCAAGAAAAAATATATAGGCAAGGTGACCACTCGCCACAAAAATGAATTTGTAGTATGCTTTTTAAAATAAAAAATGTTAGTAAGTTGGTTATCCAGATTGATACACATAGATTTAATTTATCATTTTACTCAACATATTGAGTCTAATAGCTAATCTTTGTTGTCAATTTGACACACCTGGGAAAGAGGAACCTCAAGTGGAATTGTTTCCATCAGTTTGTCTAGCAGGTATGTTTCAGGAGAATTTTCTTAATTGCTAATGAATTTAGAAAGACCCAACCCACTGTGGGCAGTGCCTTTTCTGTGCTAATCTTCCTGGGTGGTATAAGAGAACAGGCTGAGCAATGGAAAGAGATGCAGAGACCCACAGCCAATCATTAGATGGAGCTCAGGGAGTATCCCAGAAGAGTTGGGGGAAGAATTGGGGGACTTGAGGAGGACAGGGACTCCATAGAAAGACCAACAGATTCAACTATCCTGGACGCTTGGGGGCTCCCAGAGACTGAACCATCAACCGAAGAGTGAGCACAGGCTGGACCTAGGCTCCCTGAACATGTGTACCAGATGCGCAGCTTGGTCTTCATATGGGTCTCGCAACAATTGGAGCAGGGGCTATCCCTGATTCTCTTTCCTACCTGCCTGTGGATCCCGTTCCTCTAACTGGACTGCTTTGTCTGGCCTCGGTGGGAGAGGATGTGCCTAGTCCTCCAGTGATAATGTGTCAGGGTAGCGCAGGGACACTCATGGGGGGCAGGGGGCTCTCTCTTCTCAGAGAAGGAGGAGGAAAAGGGGGAGGAGCTGTATGAGGGGGTACTGGGAGGAGAGGGGAACTGGTATAGGGATGTAAATAAATAAATACATTTATTACTGTTTTAAAAAAGAAAAGAAAGGAAAAGAAAAAAAGAGAAAAGAAAAGCCCTGAGACCCAGCAAACAGAGTTCCTCCATGGTCTCGCTTCAATTCCTCCCTCAAAGAGACTGCCTTGAGTTCTTGTCTTGCCTTCCATCAAGGATGAGTTGGAACCTTTACCCCCACCCCCAATCAAAAGTTACTTTTGGTCAGTGTTTAATCACAGTAAACTAGGAAAGAAGCTGGTACCAGGGATGTGAGGTTTTGCTGAGATGAACCTGACTATGTGCACTTTATGTCTTAGACTGTTTGGGGGTGGGTGGAGGACTTGGGAGCTTTAGGCTGGAA
Organism: Mastomys coucha; assembly: GCF_008632895.1. NCBI lineage: Eukaryota > Metazoa > Chordata > Mammalia > Rodentia > Muridae > Mastomys > Mastomys coucha. Next base: position 10,061,162 of record NW_022196915.1, on the reverse strand, counting down.
AAGCCATTGAACATGAAGTTGTTAATGAGCTGTTGTGGGAATGTGGTTGATATTTCAGAGTGCAATGGATAGGAGATGATGTAGACCTGGCTTATGGTCCTGGTCTATCAGGATCGTTTGTGGGATGGTATTTTTATTAAGATTCTATGGAAGTAAAACATTTGCTTTACTGTGTGACAAGCAGTGCTAGTTAGCTGGGGTTTAAAAAATTAACAGCAATTAATAAGAGACCAGCATCATAAAGGTGAAATTTTCTGGGAAGTGTTTGGTCAGAGTTGGCACCAAAGCCGTGATGTAGACAGGGCCAAGACTAAATCTCGAGCTGGAAGATGGCCATGGTGATGTGTAAGTCTCCCATATAGTACTGGTTTTGAAAAATATAAAGTGATTGCAGAGAGCAGGTGAGGCTTGGTACTATGAGAGGTCAGGAGAGGGTATTGATGAAAGTACAGTCTCAGCTTCAGTGGACACCCCAGGACATTAGAGAAGCCAGGACCACAGGATGGTTGCCAAGGACAGTAGCAGTCTAAGCCTACAAAATAAGCTGTATCTGTTCACTAAATGGCTTCCAGTCATGGTGTTTGTCACAGCAACAGAAAGCAAACTAGATCACAACCATTAAAAACAATGAAGTAGGCAAGCTAAATTACAATAATAAAACATATCTAGCATTAATATGCTATGTACTTAATGTATGATATTCTAGAATTTGTGTTATATTTTTATATATTATATGCATACACACATACAGACACAGACAATGACACACACACATACAGACACATACACATACATACACATGCAAACACACAAACACACACACACACACACACGTACCTTTTAGGACAGTCAGGTTGTTTCCCACTTTTTCCTACCTTCTGGAGTTCTCCTCTTTGATAGATAGGACCATTACGCCCCCAAAAATGCATATGTTAGCAAGTGGGTAGAACAAAAAAAAAGCCCCAAGAGAATCAAGCTAAAGACCCCAGCAATTTTTATCTGTAAACCATAGTTGTTTCCTATAGGTTCATCAAAATCTAAACAACTTACCAGAGTGGAGGGAAGAGAAGTTATGAAGGGTTAATAATGGTGCTGAGGGCTAAAATGGAATATCTGTGTTCTGAAAGCTGCGAAAGACCACATTTAATACGAAGCAAACATAGGCATGTACTAAGGGGTTAATATTAAGAGAAGATTGTAAGACAGAAGGAGTGGAAAGCATGATGCAAAGTCAGATATGGAGCACTGTGTAGGGATAAGACATATGCAGGAGGCAGGGGAATCTCTGTAGTGGCACATGCTGAGCATGTGAGAGGTCCTGAGTTCCAACAATGAAATGAAGGGCTAACCATATTAACTTACTTTTCTCTTATAAAAAAGACCCATACTACAATTGTAAAGCCTGAAATTAAGCTGTACAAATGCATCATCAATGAAAGTAAGTTAGAATAGCTGGGAGTAAGAAACCATGTGAATTTATTTTAGCTAAATAAAAATATAATATGTGTTCAGCTGGTGTTAACATAGGTAGAGATGTAGTTAAGAATTAAAAACAATAAGCACAGTATAAGCCATTTTAGCCAACAAATCTGAGAATTTAAGTGTAGTTAAAATTTTAACAAAAGCTACTTAAAACTGATTTAAGAATGAAGAAAAATTGAACGAGGCATAACACAGTTGATAAAAACAGTAAACTCTTGTGATCCAATTTAGCTTTAGAGGGTGCATGTGTTAAAGGCTTTACATTTTAGGAATAAATTATGCCAATAAAAAGGAGAATGGCCTTCCAAAATGAGAGAGGAAATTTGAATGCTAATATTTGATTTCCAATGTTGAGGAGGTCAATTTTTCTATTATTATTTAACTTGTATGTGCTTTTGTATAGTATTCTTAAAAATAATCTACTCACCTTAAAATCATGAGAAATGATCTCATTTTATTCCTAAGAGTTTTACATTTGCAACATCTTCATCTGGCCCTTAGTCAATTTGAGCTAATTACATTGTGGCAGTTTGAATGAGAATCTCCTAGTAGTTTGAGAAATTCGAATACTTGGTCCCTAGTTGGTAGCATTGTTTGGGGGAGGTTTAGGAGATGTGGCCATGCTGGAGGAAATATATCAGCTGGGGCAGGATAGAGCTGCATCCTACCTGCCTGCGGTTCACTGTCTTTGCTCTCTGCTTATAGTTGAGATGTAGTCTCTGGGCTTCCTGTTTGTGCCACCACACCTGCTGCCTGTAGCCCTGCATCTCAATCATGATGGACTCTTGCTCCTCTGGAACAGTAAGCTAACATAAACTCCTTTCCCTATATGCTACTTTTCATAGTGGTGTTTCATCAGAGCAATAGGAAAGTCATTAATATATTTCACTTTTTTTTGTATTTTATGTCTGTCTTATTTTTCTTATCTTTGCTACTTTCTTTAGTATTAAATGAACATTTTTATTCCCACATTTTAATTATTTTTCAGCTTTAAAAATAATTTTATTAATTTCTTAATTTCTTACAGTGTATTTTAACTCTTTCATGACACCCTCTTGCCCCATTCACCAAACTTTGTGTCCTGATCTCTTTTGTTTTCTTATCAAGACTAATTTGTGTTGCCTGGGTACATGGTCTTCCACAGCATCCTGGTTGATGCTCTAAGAGCATCACTCTTAGAGAAAACTCTCTCTTCATCTCCCAATACCTGACAGTTGCCAATAGGTACGTGGGTAGGTTAGGAATTCCTATATATCTCTCTCCACACTGGGTATTTGGTATGGCTGAGTCATTCATGCACTCACAAATTCACAAACACTGTGCGTTCATATTCAAAGCTGTGCTGCTCTGGCCAGGAAATACTGTTTCCATGTAGTCAACTATGGCCTCTTGCTCTTACAGTCTTTCTGTTTCCTCTTCCACAATGATCCTTGAGCCTTGGGAGGAGGAATGCTGTATACATTTTTTTTTGGCTGAGCATTCTGCAGCCTCTTATATTCTGTACCTTGGCCAGCTTTGTTTCTTTGTTAATCATCTTCCACTGTAAATAGAAGCTTCTCTGATGAGAGTTGAGAGATGCATTAATCGGTGGTTATAACAATAAGTCATTAGGCATCAGGTTAATGCTGTGTCCACTTAGACAAACAATAGAAGTAGGTTTGCCCCTCCGATAGCCACCATAAGTTTTTGGCTCAAAAATTGTGCCAGGTATGTGTTTTCTTCTTGTCCAACAAGGTTTACATCTAGTCAGAAAGTGGTTGTTTATTCCCCTAATGTTTATGCCACTGTGTTATACACCAGTGAGTGTGTCTGCCAATCCTGCCATTATTGTACCTCTCAGGGTTCACCGTTAGGTAAGACTGATTGTTACATTTCCTCCTTCGGTAGAACATAGACACTATCTAGAAACTATTACTTAAAAACATTTATTTTATTTGTATTTATGTTTGTGCATCTGTGTATGTGTGTACATGTGTGTGGAAGTACTTGTGGAGGTCAGGAGAGAGCATTAAATCTCTTGGATCCAGAGTTACACAGAATTGTGAGACCTCCACCATAGGTGCTGGTAATTAAACTCTGTTCCTCTACAGGATAGCAAGGGTTATTAACTTCTGAACCAATGGTCTAGCCCTATGTATCATTTTTCTTTTTACTCTGTCCTTTGCACATATAATATTTACCAATATATTTTTAAATTTGATGTTTCTCCTGTCAATCAAAATTTACCCCATAGTCCTGCACACAGAAATTTCATTCTTTTATCATACTTTTCCATACCAGGATTTTGATCTAGTTATTTCTCTAAAAATATTTATAGTCTCTCTATATTACAGCATTGCCCCCTGCTGCTCCTTTACCTCTCATGTATTGCCACTTTTGCTCTTTGAGCTTATTTACAGTAGCTGTGTTGAAGTCTTTATGTGTTAAATTCACATCTTAGTCTTCTTTCATGCACATCTGTAGCCCCTGTGACTTTTCTTTTGTGAAGTTCATTCTTTCCTCTTATTCTACTGGTCTCATAATTCCTATTGAAAACTGGATGTTTTTGATGATATATCTCATCAACTTTGGATATTGATTTCCTCTTAATTATACTTTCATGTAATTACCACTTTATATAATTTTATATCCCTGAAGCTGAGAGGAGGAAGGAACACATGTATATATTTAAAGAGATTTTAAAATTAACCTTCTTACTTCAGTGCCTTATTCCACACCTTTTTAATGTTGGGTCGGTTTATTTATTCCCTAGACTATTTTAGTAAAAATTTTCTCTTTTTGCAACTGTGAATGAAGCCTTAAAGTTTTCTCCTTAGAGGGTCCAGTCTGGGGTATCACACAGTTGTCTTGGAACATAATGCTTTCATTAGGACTCTTGAGTCTTCTTTTCCACATCTCTATTGAACCACCTGACCCTCTTGATATCACACCAAACTGTTAGGCTCCAGTAAACAGGCTGATTCCCCTTCCATTTTTTGTGAATGTTCTGGGTCATAATTTGTTTCATAGTCTTATCCTACTGAATTAAAGCCTATAGCTTAACTGATAATACTATGAGTCTTTTGACTCATCCTTTTGACAACCTCCTTTTGATTATATATGGCAGTTTTTAGAGCTCTTAGACTTGAAATTCCCTGTATTTTGTTCTTTGTTGATAATGAAGAACAATTTGTTTCTACAGCTTTTATTCTCTTCTGAGCAAAACTGTAAGGCCCTTGGTCTAGGACTTGAGGGCAGCTATTGTTTCACTTCTGAATGGTACTTCTGACTCATGAGTCTGGTGGGGATCTTTAGCCTCTGATCTTTTCTTGTCTCCTTAAGCACAGAAACTGACTTTTTAAGTATGCCCAGGCACGGGCAATAAGAACTTCTGTATTCTTTACTTGTATCTGACTTAAAACCCCCACAGAAGGGCCAAGTAGGGATCAATCTCCCATCATCATTCAAAGTTTCACACTATCATTGAAATCCTGGTGACTTATCCCACCAGAGTAATTGGGCAATCCTTTACTAGCTGAATGGAGATCCAGTCCTGTTTTATCACCCAAACCCAATGACTTGTTCTTGTATGAGGCTATGCTGGGAGACTGGAGGAAGGGATGGAATCTCATGGTTCCTTACACTCACTAGGTTTACCATTATTTCAAGATTTCTATCTTGAAGACATGTTTCTTCATTTGCTATATATATGCTCTTCAGATAAGTTCAAGAGATATTAGATGGCTACTTTAAAATTATTATTATTATTATTATTATTATTATTATTATTATTATTATTATTTACAAATTGTAGCTATTTTAGTTGAAATAACAGAATAGTACTTGTACTAACATTCTGGGCACACTCTGTTGGAGAGAATCCCTTCCTCCTCTTTCCCCTCCATTTTGTTTCTCTCATTTTCCTTTCCCTTCTCTCTTTATCCTCTTGTCTACTTTATCTCTTTCTTACTTTCTCTTCCCTCCATCCTTCCCTCACTTTCCCCTCTTCTTTCTTTCTCTCTCTCTTTCTTTCTCCCTCTTTCTTTCTTTCTTCCTTTCCTTCTTTCTTTCACTCTTTCTTATTCTTGGGATCAAACCCAGGGCATGCATGCTCTATGATACCACAGCCAAATCTTTGGTAAATCATTTAGCGAGATGGAAAAAAAAATCATAAGCCAAACTAAAGAAGAAAACCACATTTAACTGCATTAAATTTAAGAAATTCTCTTGATTTAAAGAATTTATAGGGACTAGTGGGATGGTTCAGTAGTTAAGAATGCTTGCTGCTCTTAAATACCATAGAGGATCCATTTCCAGCCCTTACCTAGAGCAGTCTTTATCTACTGCCTATACTCCACTCATGTGGAAAAAACCACCCACACAGACATATACATGCATTAAAAAATAAAAATAAATCTTTAAAGCATGAATTAATAACAATAGTAAAAATGTCACAGATTAGGATAATCTTTTTGGAAAAGAAGTGCAATCAAATAACAGCTATGTTACCATCTACAAGTAATTACAAAAAAAGAAGAGAAAAGAAAAGTTTGGGGAAGCAGATGACTTGTGGTCTGAGCAAGAATATGGAATATTCTGTCAAAATATATATCACAGCATTTAGGGATTCAGGATCCAAAGCCAGAAAGGAAAGAAAAGAATCCAAGAAAACAAAACAAAACAAAACAAAACAAAATGACAAGCAAGAACTGAAATGGATTGGAACTCTTTGTATACATTTAAATTTACAAGTTTTAATAAATACTTTATCATTATGAATTCAAAAGAGTTCAAAATAAATTTAATAATCATCATTAGGAGGTCATTGTAGCTGAAGTCGATTTCTTAAGGACTGGTAAATAAATTGACTGAATAATTTTTTCTTATAGTAACCTGATAGTAGTGTAAGAGAATGTGTCTTTTTGTAGAGTATTCCAGCATTCCAGCTCCTCAATTAAAAGAGATGGAGAGGACTAGAATACAGCATCTTGTAGCACTGTATGAATTATGAATTCCAAGACTAAGCAGCAGCTTCCAAAGTCACAGGGAACTAGAGAATCAGAAATTATGGTGGAAAAGCACAATTTAAGCCTTTAGATTTAGCTAGCAGTATATTGGGACATAGCCAATAATATGAAGGAGATAACAATTAGCAAAAACTAGTCTGTGAAAAATTCTATAGGATAAAACATTATTTGTGTGTGTGTGTGTGTGTGTGTGCATCCAGTGAAAGGTAAGAGAGAAAAGACACATAGACTAAAAGAGATGTGTGACACACCAACTAATTTCAGTATGTGAATCTTGTACAATACTTGTTTTAGTGTTCTATTGATGTGAAGAGTCACCATGACTCTTATAAAAGAAAGCATTTAATTGGATACTTGCTTGCATTTCCAGAGGTTTAGTTCATTATCATTATGGCAGGGAACATGGCAATAGTTATAGTGACAGAGAAGTAGCTAAAAGCTACATGCTGATCTGCAGACTATAATAGTATCTTTTATTCACCTGATGTAATTGTCATCTCAGAGGCTTACTGCCTCCATCTGTTAACTGAGACTGTGCTGGAAACTTCTGGCTTCTATATAGTCTAATCTAAGTCTTGAATGCTTTCAACCTCTGAGACTTGCTGCTGAATAAGCTCATCCTTTCTAGCTTTTTCTCAAGTCTGACTGACTGGTTCAACTCAGCTGTTTTGGCTCAAACTCTCCTCCAAACTGATTCAATCAGTCTTTTTTCTCAGTCTCTGATATTTTGCTCTGCCTGGCCTCAAACTAACTCTGACAATATGTTCGAATCTGGCTCCTTCTTATTCTCTGGCTCATTCTGTCTTCACCTGTCTCTAGCTTGCTCTCTTTTCAACCTGTATCTATAAAACTTAGCAGGTAAAACTGCCTCCTTCTTTTCTCCCTCTATGCTGTTGCCCCTTTTGATGACCCTCTTTCCTCTCTCTTCTTGTGAGAATTGGGCATATTCTAGTCTATCAAATCCTTCTCTGATTCATCAATTTGTCTGTCACTCAATTAGACATTATTTTCAAACATGGGTACTTCCTAGTTTAGCTTCATTGTTTGGGATTTAAGGTATGTGCTAAGGACTAAGCCATACCACAACTAGAAACAGGGTTGGGGTTTTTGTTGTTGTTGTTGTTGTTGTTGTTGTTTTTTCAGTAAATAACACAATCATGGATTTCACACAAATACCTTCAGGCAGAGAGAGAGAGAGACAGAGACAGAGACAGAGACACACAGAGAGAGACAGAGACAGAGAGGAAACAGAGAGAGAGACAGAGAGACACAGAGAAACAGAATTCCTCCAACATGGCCATACCTCCTAATCCTTTTAATCATTTCAAACTGTTCCAATTCCTGCTGACTAAGCATTCAAATACATAAGCCTATTGGGACATTCTTATTCAAACTACAACAATACTGATTAAAGTACACTAGTCATACATGTTTGTGCCAGGTGTGGTAGCACACATCTGTAATCCTAGTACTAAGGACACCTAATCTGAGGATGAAAACTATGGGGCTGTCCTGAGCAACATAATGAGAACCTGTCTCTGAAGAAGAAAAAAACCACAACAAAACTGATGATGATAACAACCACAGTTTGCTATTTAGACATGACTTCTTCAGGTTTGGTAATTATATTAAGGTCATTTATTAAATTCTCCGTATACCTCAGCCCCCCAAAACACCTATGTTTTCATGTTCCTTATGGGTCAAATATCCAGGAAGAGGAGGTTGAAAGTTTGTAGGAACCTCAGATCATGGAGGAGTGCTGTCATTATCTTCTGCACACTATTGAGCCAGTGTACTCATGAATTGAATTCACAGTAGCTATGGTTGCCTGTTTAAGACCTGCACTAAATCAAGTCAGTCAACATCGCAACATGGATGTGTGAGCGACACACGGGCTCCACGTCTAGCTAAAGAGCTATTGGCAGTTGATTGCTACTGAGGGAGAAAGAGTAATTTTCTCCATGAGCATGGTTCCTGGTCAGTTGCCCATGCTTCAGCTCATAGCCCCATGCCTGTGCATATAATTAAGTTTAGCAGATTTTTCTTTTTTTTCCTTTCTTTTTTTTTTTTTTTTGATGGAATGTTAAATTCTTTTTAAAATTTTTTTATTAGTTAGTGTCTTTATTTACATTTCAAATGTTATCCCCTTTCCTAGTTTCCTCTCTGAAACCTATCCCCTATCCCTTCTCCCCTTCCCCTGCTCACCAACCCACCCATTCCCAATTCCTGGACCTGGCATTTCCTTACACTGGGGCATTGAGCCTTCAGAAGACTGGGGCCTCTCCTCCCTTTGACTAACAAGGCCATCCTCTGCTACATATGCGGCTAGAGCCATGGGTTCCTCCATGTGTACTCTTTGGTTGGTGGTTTAGTCCCTGGGAGCTCTGGGGATACCAGGTGGCTCATAATGTTGTTCTTCCTATGGGGCTGCAAACCCCTTTAGCTCCTTAGGTCCTTTCTCTAGTCTCTCCTTTGGGGACCCTATGCTCAGTCCAATGGTTTGCTGAGAGCATCCACCTCTGTATTTGTTAGGCACTGGCAGAAACTCTCAGGAGAGAGATATATCAGGCTCCTGTCAGCAAGTACTTGTTGGCATCCACAATAGTATCTGGGTTTGGTAACTGTTATGTAGAATGGATCCCCAGGTGGAGAATTCTCTGGAAGGCCTTTTCTTCAGTCTCTGATCCACACTTTGTCTCTGTATCTCCTCCTTTGGGCATTTTGTTCCCCCTTCTAAGAAGGACCAAAGTATCCACACCATACTTTGTGTGTTCTTTTGTGATTGGGTTACCTCACTCAGGATGATATTTTTCTAGTTCCATCCATTTGCCTAAGAATTTCATAAATTCATTATTTTTAATAGCTGAGTAGTATGTACAAATGTACCACATTTTCTGTATCCATTCCTTTGTTGAGGGACATCTGGGTTCTTTCCAGCTTCTGGTTTTTATAAATAAGGCTGCTGTGAACATAGTGGAGCATGTGTCCTTATTACATGTTGGAGCATCTTCTGGGTATATGCCCAGGAGCAGTATAGCTGGGTTCTCAGGTAGTACTATGTCCAATTTTCTGAGGAACCACCAAACTGATTTCCAGAGTGGTTGTACCATCTTGTAATCCTACCAGCAATGAAGGAGTGTTCCTTTTTCTCCACAACCTTGCCAGCATCTACTGTCACCTGAGTTTTTGATCTTAGCCTTTCTGACTTGTGTGTGGTGGAATCTCAAGATTGTTTTGATTTACATTTCTCTGATGACTAAGGATGTTGTATATTTCTTTAGGTGCTTCTGAACCATTTGTTATTCCTCAGTTGAGAATTCTTTGCTTAGCTCTGTACCCCATTTTTAATAAGGTTATTTGTTCTCTGGAGTTTAACTTCTTGAGTTCTTTTTATATATTGGATATTAGTTATCCCTCTAATGGGTGTAGGATTGATAAAGATCGTTTCCCAATCTGTTGGTTGCCATTTAGTCCTATTGACAGTGTCCTTTGCCTTACAGAAGCTTTGCCATTTTATGAGGTTCCATTTGTCAAGTCTTGATCTTAGAGCATAAGCTGTTGGTGTTCTGTTCAGGAAATTTTCCCCTGTGCCCATATGCTCATGTGCTCAAGGCTTTCCCTCACTTTCTTTTCTATTAGTTTCAGTGTATCTAGTTTTATGTTGAGGTCCTTGATCCACTTGGACTTAAGCTTTGTACAAGGAGATAAGAATGGATCGATTTATTTTCTTCTACATGCTAACTACTCAAGAGACTGGGGGCCCCAGGAAGTTTAGAGATCAGGTGGGGTATGGGTAGGGGCATCCACATGGAGACAGGGGTTTTGGGGAGGAGGTGTGGGATGTGGAGCTGTTGGAGGGTGGGTTGGGGGTTGGGGAATGGAATATGGAGTGTAAAAAAATAAATTAATTTATAAAATTAAAAAATACATTGCATACATTTATAAAATTGTTAATAAATAAAAATATTATTTTAAAAAGATAAGACATATTATATAAAGGTTATAAAATTATTAAATAATTAAGGATTAAATGGTGATATTAAGGACTAACATTCATTTAGAAGTTACAGTACAGGATAATGGACACAACACAAATGAAATTACATTGGATGAGAGGTGACAATTCTTGACATTGAATGATAGAAATAGAAAGGTGATTTATACCTCTATTTTCTCCTTTAATAAAAAGATTTATTTGTATTGATGTGTGTGTTCCTCTGTGTGTATATCACTCATGTGCAAGAAGAGAGTTTCAGATCTTTTGGAGCTGTATTTACAGGTGGTTGTGAAATCAGTGTGGATGCTGGGAACCAAACTTGGGTCCTGTGGAAGAATGTTATACATTTTAAACAGCTGATCCAGTATCATACTTCTGTAATTCTTAAAAGTTTTCCACTTAAATGCTTTAGCATTTGTGACAACACCAAGTATTAGCACTGATCTACAGCATCTGCCACACAGAGGCTTTGGGGAAGAAGAGAAATGGATTCATTTTGAGACAGAAGTGGCGATCTCTAGTGTATTTGAAGATGTGTAACTTACAAAGAAGCCTTTCTGCCTTGGTGTCTATGCTGTATATAGAGGTAACCTCACAAACGTGCCCAGAAAGCAGGCAAAATATTTTCAGAGCAGACTATATTTTTGTGTGCCAAAAATGGAAGCAACTCCAGTGTCCATCAACAGGGGAATAGACAGATTGTGTTATATTCATCAAATGCATTTCAATAGAGCAATAAAAGTTAATGAACTAAAGCCACATAAATCAACTTTGATGATTCTCATAGTACAAGTATGAGGTTGAACAAAGAAAGAGAAAATTTTAGAAGAATCCATATATTTTATGTAAAGCTTTAAACATATTTAACAATGCTATTCTCACACATGTGTGAATCATCAAAGTGGCTATAAAACTATAATGATATGCAGTGGAATGGCAAGTACCAAATCATGGGTAGTGGATTCAGCAAAGAGGAAATGTGTCTAGGGAAGGACAAAAAATGGGCTTCAAATGCATTGATGACATGTTGAATTTTATGTTCACATATCATTTAAGTATTTATGTTAATTTACTTACAATTCCACATATTTGAAATTTCAGAATCTTAGAAGGCCATTTCAAGCCATAATTTTCAATCTGAGCTGTGGTCATGATCACCTGACTAAATGGAAGTTCTCCAGTCATGCCATGAGATCAAGCACAGACATTTTCAGATCCTGATACACTGAGGACAGTAAGAATTTTACCAAGGGAACATGTATTTAAAAAATAGTAAGAAATAGAGAAAATTCAGGCAGATATGCATCTCCTATACCTAGAGTTCTTATTATATCATCTTTGGATACAGAGATGGAAGGGTGTCAGAAAATATGCCCTTGTGGAGTAAAGCAGCTATTTAATCTACCAGAGAAAACAAAAAACAAAACAAAACAAAACAAAAACAAAAAAGCAAGATACTACCTTGTATCTAGAACCAACCACTTGATGGCTAACTCCAAAGAATGTCTGTTAGTAATTCTCTGCCTAGCTCCTAACACGGATCATGGTTCCCAAATCCACTTTACCTCATCTCATGGATCATTCCCTTTTCCATGAAAATCTCACTTAGATATGGGACAACATTCTATCCTTAGCACTAGGACTACCTCTCTATCAATGTATGCATCTAGTCCCAAATCCCCCTTCCAATGTATCATTTTCTAGCCTAATATTAATAATGGTTTAGTTCTGCATTCTAGGACTGATGCCTGGACCTACAGCACATAGCCAGGAAGGCAGTCTCCTTGGGTTTCCAAATACTGCTCTATGAACATATTAGCCATGTGACCTCTGTTTTTTGTCTGTTACTTGTTTTCACTGTCTGAGGGAAAAAATGTCAGTGATAGTAATGAGACCTCAGTCATTTGATGGAGATGCATGAGCACTAGTTACTGTGCTTAGAGTAGTGCCTCACACAAGGTGCTGTGTTGATGAGTAACAGCTCATCTACTATTAAATCTTCTCTGCATGTAGCTGCTCTGTTTCTCTATATCATGTCTCCACTTTCCATATCAGAAAGGAAAGCTGTCTCCAGGATAATGACAGGGTGGGGAGGGCTTGAGCACAAATCAATCTAAAAGGGACTAATGACATTGCTACCCTATAACTCATCGCAGGTAACAGTCATATCTAGCTAGAATCTCTATTCAATTCACAAAAAAATGAACACAGAACCTTAAAGTGGGTCACAGCAGGAGGCTTCCAAGGCAGGGAGGGACAGAATCAGGGAGGGAGGGGGAAGGGAGAGATAGAGACAGAGAGAGGAAGAGAGAGAGGGAGAGAGGAGAGCAATCTTCTGTCCATTTAAAAGAGAAGAAATCAAACAGAAGTTCCTCATTGTACCTACTGAGACACTTTCAAGAAGAAGGTGGCTGACTTTTTATCAGATGTGTCACTCTGAGAAATAATTGCTTGCAATAATGGTGCAATGGCAGCCCCTTGGAGGAGTATTTATCCATGTCTGTTCTAGCTTTCAACTTCAAAGCGCCTACTGCCTCACAGTGAACATGAAAATGACACCAGTGTTGTTAATGACAGTGGCCTAACGCATCACACAAGAGTCAAATGATTTCTCTGGATAAGCGGGGGTGGGGATAGGGGGAGGAGGGAAGTGTGGTCTGTGCGCATATTTTGATACTTCATTTGAATTCACAAGTAGGGAGATGGAATGAGATTGTAGATTTATTCACATTCAGGGAAAAGCAGAACTTGAGATGGAGCATGGAGCAAGGAAAACAACTAAAAAAAAAAAAGAATAAGAAAACCAACAGAAGAGGCAGTACTTCTCTGTTTTCCTTTGTAATTTGTTTCCAGATTGGGAGTGGCTCAATCCCTTTTGTGATATAACAACAACAACAACAACAAACTCAGAAAAACATGGATGTGATTATGAAACAGTGAAGGGATCCATACTTTTGTTGCAGTCAACTTCAGGAACATACTTGGATCATCACATATTTATCTGACCATCTCGATGTCCATATCTCCTGTTATTCCCCAGGGGAAACTGTATCCTCAAATTCCTTAACTTCAAAAGCCACTCCTCATTGGTCCCCACCACACTGCCTGGATCATTTCTGCTTTGCCTGTTTGGTCAATACACCTTAGTTGCAGCACCAATACTCAGTAGCTGCCCCTTAGAAATACATCTCAGTATCACTTTTTTGACTTTTCCCTTATGGGTCCTGCTAACTTGACAAGTCCTGAGGGAAGACACCTCTTCCTTCTCTTCCAGTCTATCTATAAGACCGCTACCAAGGATTTGCCATGCTCATGACTGTCTCCATTCCACTATGCCAAGTAATGACATGGCCTCTACAAAGATGGGAGGGAAGGGTAGTGTACTGACCAGGCCTCTGGTTAGGAGCTTATCAAGCTTGGGCTATTGCCCTCCCTCAGCACTGTGGTGAAATGGTGCAGAAAGGGCTAGGGCAGTGGTTCTCAACCACTGGGTCATGACCATTTTGAGGGTCAAGTGACCTAAGATCATTGGAAAACATAGATATTTATACCATGATTCATAACAGTATCAAACTTACAGCTATAAAGTAGCAACAAAAATAATTTTATGCTTGAGGGTCACTATACCATGAGGCACTGTTTTAAATGGTCACTTCATTAAGAAGGTCGAGAACCACTGGGCTAGGGACTACCCCTTGGGCAGACTTGAAAGTGATGTTGACCATGTTCTACTTGATTCTGGAAGGTAAGGATACGCAGCCCAAATGGAGCCAAATAGATCTTAGTCTCTTCATAATATCCATCACTTCCTAGCCACAAACCCTATGGAATTCAGCTTCCCATTCTCTCTGATTTGAAGTTTTACTGATTATTACAGGTGCAAACTTGAATTATGAGACCTGCAAACATGAGACCACAAAGTCAGTAATGTGATGAATATAACTTCTCCTATTTTCCTCCAGTATATAAATCCTGTTTGCCAGGCAAGTACTTAGCATTGAGTTTTACTTTTCTTTTTCATGGTGCTGGGGACTGGCTGAGAGCCTTGCTATGCTATGCTAGGCAAGCATCTAGCATTGAGCTGAATCCTTACCCCAATCTTAGTCTATTCATGTTATCTCTTCTGTTGTCACAAATTGCTTTGTTCTCGGGGTTTTAAGATTTTAATTAAGGATTTCTGATCCCGATAAGTCAGAATCCATTTAGATGATTACCTGCTCAGATGCCCATCCCATCATCACCTGATCTTTTATTGTTAGTTTATGCTTGTTCCTCTGAGCTATCCCTCATCCCTGAGACCAAGGCTCAACACGCCCCTGTTTGAGCTAGTTCTGTGCCTTTAAAAATTGAACAAGAATCAGCCAGCTGCTCCTGGCTTTAGAGTACTGTAAGAACATTGGTGGGGCTCATTAAGATTTTCCTCACTTCCATCCTTCCTCCACCCAAACCCTTGTACTTTCGTCTTGCAGCACCATGAGGAACACTAGAGCTGCTTGTGGCCTATCACTATCACATCACAATGTCATTTATATCCCAGCCCTTCCTGCCTCCCCAGGCTCTGAGAAGCAGAGGCACAAACTTCTTTGTTCTCAAATTTCCTAATGCTATTTATTTTTGAAAATTGAAAGCCTAAGCTCTTTAAAATCAAAAACCATTTTCTTTCAGCAGCTGTTCTGTGCTCCCATGGATGCCACATGGGAGCAGGCCAGAGGATACAAAGAAATTCCAGGGAAATGTCAACTGTTATTTCAGAGCCTCACAATCACACGTATGAAGTGGGATAAAATTATTTCAGGCTTACGATGTAGCCAGCCTAAATGCCATAAGAAGAGTGAAATTCTTAGCAGTATTTCGTTTAAATAGACACAAGATAATCCCATTTTCTTACTCTGTCCTCTCTTCTTTGCTTTTTTCCTTCATGGATTTTCTTCCCTATCTGTTCCTTACATCAAGTAGTTCCTTGATTGTTATGTTGTCATTTCTGAAAAGATTTTAAAAAGCACTTGTATGCATGAGTGTGTGTGTGTGTGTATGTATCATACATGATGTGTGTACATATCTGTGGAGGTCAAAGGACAACCTCAAGTATATTCTTCTGTCCCCTTCCATCTCTCTTCTGAGACAGTCTCTCACTTAATTTGGGGACTCAGTTTCAGCCAGACTGTGTCTATCTTGGGCCAGCAAAGTCCAAGGATTCTCCATTTTCTTCCTCTTCAGCACATGAACCATAAGCTCCTACCTCCATATTCAGCTTTCTCTTTGGTTGTCAGAAAGTCAGTCTTCATGCTCATGCAACAAGCAAAACTCATCAATGTGGCTGTGGACCTAGCTCCTTGGAAAATACTTTTCACTGTTCTCCTAAATGTATAGATACCCACATTTCCACATTGAGAACAATACCCTTGTTATATTCCAACTCTGTAATTCTTCCTGCACTCTCCCGATCAGTAAAAGCACAGTTTTTACAACTTTGCTTAAGATAGAACCTGAGAGATGGCTGGCTCAGTGTAACTCAACCCAGCTATCCTCATAACTAGGCTCCTCAGCGCTCCATGCTCCATATCTTGCTCCTCTAACTAATCCCCTTTCTTCCTATTTCTGGCTTCCTCTGGCTATTCAATGGCAATATTCTATTTCCAAAACTCCAAGGTGACCATGTAATTCTCCCAGCAAAAGCATTTACAACAGACATCATTCCCTATAGGCAGTGCTTCTTAACGGCCCATGCTCCTTGCTGCTACTCATCCTCCTCCTCCCCCTCCTCTTCTTTCTCTATTTTTTTTATACATTCTCAATCAACTATCTGTACTCATGTTATAAAAATGTACATGAAGTCCTGACCAGCAGTGATGCAGTATTGATGTGAGTATTGCTACCACTAAGATATTAGAGGTTTAGGATATATGTGTGTGTGTGTGTATATATATATATATATATATATATATATATATATATATATATATATATATATATAAGGAAATATTGTTATACACATATACAGTGAGTGAGGCCAAAGAGAGAATGTTCTTATCTTAGGTACTTCATTGGCTTCCATGCATAGTTTCTTAGATTCATTTTTATTATTTTAACTCTCTCTCTTTCTCTCTCTCTCTCTC
>NW_022196915.1:10003618-10044551 GCF_008632895.1 Mastomys coucha | reverse complement strand
CTCTCTCTCTCTGTCTCTCTCTCTCTCTGTGTGTGTGTGTGTGCACTTGTGTATATGTGTTTTATGTGAGTTAATATGTGTATGTGCCCATGGGGGGGGCAAACGTTTTAGATCACCCAGGAGCTATGGTTACAGGTGGTTATGAGTCATCCAAAGTGGGTCCCCAGCACTCTTTAACTCCTAAATCAACTCTTCAGCCCATCAGAAGAGGAATTACCTTAAAAACCACTGAAGAAATGAAGACTTTGCTGCTGTGTCCTTTCTGCTTTGTTGGGATATACCTATTGGATGAAGATAACCTACCATCCTTCAGTTAGGCACCCAGTTGCTGGCAATAGCTTTTCTATACCCATTTGCCCATGTCTTCCACCATGCAGAATCATTCTAATGTTTCAATGTCAGGGGAACATCAGCTCCTTCTTGAAACCTGACAGTCATGTGTCCCTTGTTAGAGACAGTATGTTTCCTTCTAGGCCATGTTGTGTGGTCTGCAGATGCATTGGTTCTTTGCTTTGTTTCTGTAATATGAATTCTACATTATTCCAATACAGCGTACAGAACTTCTCTCTCCTGTTTCCAGCACTTATCAGAGGCACTCTGTAATCCCTCCCCACTTTTACACCCTTTGATTAAATAGGAAACTTGGAAGTGAGAAAACTAAGAATTTGTCAGCTCATCACATGCATTGTGCAGAAATGCCTGAATGTAATTTTAGAGAGAAAACATAGTGGCTGCCAATTACAGTATTGCAGAATCACCTTTACCTCATAATAAGTCCTTCTGTTTGCTCACTGTCTCATACACAGGAGAATCTAGATCCTTGACTTCCAGGGGCTTCTTATAGGTGTCAGTCAGATAACTCAGGGATCTCTTGCTTCCCAAACTTTCGACACTCAAGAAAACAGGAATACACATTTGAAGACTCTCTGCCAAAACTGGAGCATTAACACAGAAATGATGGGAGCATAGCAGATAGTCAAGGATAGAGGCCGCTTTTCCTTATATACAGAGAGCTTTAGAAAAGACTATGGGAGGTGTGCTGTAGTTTGTCAGACCCAACACATGATTTTTGGTTTTTTGTTTTTTCTTTCAATGAATGGATGACCTATGTGGTCCGATTTTTTAAAGGTATTTTTCCTTATCTCTCTTCCACAAAGACAGGGACAAACCCTTCTCATTAGTCGATCCTCTTACTCATCCATCTACTTTGCTCTGTTGTTTCACTTTGAACTTTTCTTTTCAATTTATGTCCTTATAAGGAGTTGTGATAAGAGACATTGGAAATTTCAGAGAACAGCTTCTCAAGATATTTATCCTGACAGATTCAACTGAAAGATGGTTATATGATCCCCAAGGTCCTGTAGCCCCCCAAATGCCATCTACAGTCTAGCTGGTCCTATCTCCTGAATGTAGAAGCTAATAATTGAAGCCAAATCTTTCTTGATTTAAGATCTTTTAATGGACAGCTAGAAGCTTGTCCACCACCTTCCAGCTGCCACAGTGTCAATCAATTGGAGAGAAATCTATTTTCATGTCTATCAAGGATTCCTTGGGGAATGTTATAAGCTGTTATGATGTGTTATTATCTTCTGACCACTGTGACTTGAAGCCCCTGGCAGTAAAGAGCATGTGCTAGATATAAGTAATTGCATTCACATGGAAACTGTGAACGTAGTACTGGAGTGTTTGTGCATTCTGGAGAAGGAGTCCATCATTCCTGGGGCACCACTAGCATCCCTAGCAATGAGATATAGTAGGTGGAGATTCAGAGCTACTGCCCTCATGCTGCAAATATTTAACGCCAGTGTGATTACTATTATCTGGTATTAATGTTCTGCCACAAGTGTTAACAAGACCAGTATAACAAACTGACTAATTTTCAATGCCCTGAGCACCCCATGGTGAAGGAGATTAATTTTCCTAGAAACGGCCATTGTGGGAAACAGCAATATATAGGGCTGAGGCTGGCCTTACACATTTTAGTGGTTACAAAAATGTCTCCCCCAACCCCTAGTGAGTTACTGCTCACTGAGGTCTGACTCTGAATCACTTTATCTCCTTCAGTAACTGCCTCGTTGTGCCTGGCTCGAGGATATTCATCGGAATGACACCAACCTCAGAATCGGAATTTGCGCCCTAAATCTTGAGCTTGTGATATTTTTCTTTATGGGTCAGATTTCAGCAAGGCCCCAAAGAAGAGAGAGTATCCCCAACACACACCTGCCTCGTGCTTGTTCATAGTTCACCTCAGCCATCACAATATATGTCCTTAGAATGACCTGCTTTAAAAGGAAAGCTGAAGGGAATAGCTACAAACAGGAGAACAGTTGAGGAGTCAATAAAACAACAGGGAGACAGGCAGGGGCTGCAAGACCCAGACCAAGCCAGAATAAAACAAATTCATTCTCCTGTAAATTGCTCACGTATGTGGGAGTCTATGATGGGGAGTTTGTAAGAACCTAAAAAGGAGCTATAGATTCCTACTATATTCTGAGCCCATTGACTACTTCCAAATCTTTAGGACTAGTAACCTCTAACTTAGGATGGATTGCTCATAGTTAGGGAGGGTGAGTAGACAGGAGGTAAATTAAATTAGAGATCCTGCCCAATGTGTGAAGTCATTCTCTGTCCTGCATTTGGCCTTGCCATCCCCAGGGCCCAGTACAGGGCCAGCCAGAACATCTAGTCCTCAGTATATTTCTTTTGACTTCAAAAAGATTGTCTTGAAGTGTTACAGTATTTTATGAAAATTTGGGCCCTGAATAGATATTCAATAAGTATCAGTAATTCAACAGTTGTGTTCTACCATGAGTTTCTACCATCTGACCATCTCTACTCCATTGTTGGTGTATAATCCATATTATGATACACCTTTTTAAATTTGCTTTATTCAAGAGCTTTGTCATTAGATGGCTGTGAATGCAAATTCTTCTACGACTTTCAGTGAATTTATTAATACCTCCAAGCTTCTCTTTCTGTTTTGCACTTATAATGTTATGGGAGTTATTGGAAGAAAAAACAGAATTTTCTAGCTAATGTGGCTAGATAACTCACCTATCTACCATAGTAGTCAGACATCTCATAGAGTGATTGCATGCCTACTTGGTGTCTATGGCCTTGGTCCTGGATTGAAGTGCATGGCATACTTCCTTGTTCTAATTCTTTTAATGCCCATTGAATTCTGTGATTTGGCAACCAACTTACTCTTTTCAAGAGTGATTCTATTCTCTACCCTAGCTCTGATGCCTTATCTCTCTTCAGGTAATACCGTTTCTAATTTAGAACAAGCCCACCTGACTTCTCTCGGTCTGTTTCCCACCACATACAGGCAATGGCCTGGGTTCATTTGTATCCTAAGACTTATAAAGCAAAACTTGGATATCTATCCTATTTTATAAAATATAACTGAGTCAAGCCCCAGGTGCATCCATCATGTTCTCCTTAACCCCTAGGTCATTCAGATCCAAATATCAATCCCCAACAGCAGCACATGACAGTGCATAGCTATTGGAACTCCCACTATCTTCAATTTAAATTAAAAAAACGAAAAGTACTCATGATGCAGGAAAAGGTTTTGTACACTGTGGCATATGTGTCACTATGGTATATATTCAAGATAATAGCATGTATACAATCCAAATAGTACTTAAAAGGATATTGGATGATAGATGAAAATATTCATGATTAAATAGTGGACAAAAAAAAATTCTGTACTGAATTGCATAAGAAGTGTCTGAAAAGTGTCATGGTATGAGACAAGCTATTTGACTCATTCCAGATGTATAGGATTGTCTTGCTTGTCTCTGATGAGTGCAGAGACAGCTGCTACAGTACTAGCCATGAGTCTGCATACCAGTAAGAACACTTAGAGTAAGTAAGGAGAAGGGGAAATTAAATCAATGAGGAATGCAACTGTTCTGCTCCCTTGCCATCAACCAACTCTGCTCTATGAAAGGCCTGGGTGGAAAGGAGTGGAGGAAGAGGAGGCTGGCTGTGGAAACGATCTCATCCAATCAGAAGTGATCGCCCCAGGTGGGTGTGTTAATTGTCTAACTTTGGAACCTGATGCAGTCTGTAGGCATAATGTTAAAGAGTCTTTTAAAGACTGAAGGGGGGAATTGAAGAGAGAATATTTTGTGCATTGTATGGATGCATCACCCGTCCAAAAAAACAGAAAACAAAAACCAAAAACAAAAAACTATGGCATATAGAAAAGGATAGAATAAAAGTGGGATATCTGATAGGTAGAAAGAATTCTGGGATAGAGCCAGGCACAAGAGGAGTTACAGGGGAAAGCTGTGAGGACAGACAGACATCTGGTAACTGGGCAGAAGTAACCAGCCCCTTGGCAGAAGGTAGATAAATACAAATGGGCTATTTAAAAATATTAGTCAGGGAACTAGTCTAGCTATATGGCCTAGGTATTTGTAAATTTATTTTGAGTCTGAATCGTAATACCAGAAGCTTGGGGCCCAGAGGTAAAACCAGCCCACTATACAACAGTAGCTTCCAATGTAATCACTCAGAAAGAGGGGCTGAGGCCAATATATGGCCTTCCCTCCTTCTTCTCTTTGAGCCCTGCCCTGAGTCTACCTTTGTGTCTCATAGGGCATCTGAGATCTTTGTGAATTCTGAGTTCCTGGTAACCACTAGACTTGCTCTCTAACCCCATTCTTAGAGAGAAAGCAAGCCCCCTTCAAAGCTGTACCACATGCAAGTTATCTGATCTTCTCTGTGGAAAAGTGTCCTCCCTACCAGATTGCAAATTACTCAAACAGGCAGCATATGCTCCTGGTAAATGAAGGGCTACCTCACTCTCATGTCCCTGCAAAGCCTAACTCCAATAGAACCTCTGCTAGGTTTCTGCTTCCAAGTTACCTGCAGGTGATCCTGTCTGGCCTGCAGTACTGTCCAACTCTGAACCGCCAGTACCTTTGACTATTAAAATGTATTTTATTGTGTCTATTGGGTCAGGAGCTATGCATTCATCTCTTGCTTTTTCCATAACCTCATGACCAAAACGATATAACTAGAATGTTCTTATCTTCCTATCTTCCTTCCACATCCCATATTTTAAAATAGTGCTGGGGAACCCAGAACCTTGTAAATGCTAGACAGCTGCGCGTGTGTGCGCATGCATGCAAGCATGTGCTTGTGCATGTATGTGTGTGTGTGTGTACAACCTACAGAGTAGACTTAGTGTTGTTTATATGTAAATTTACTTAGGACTTACTACTTGGGATTCAATAAACTTTCAGAGGGGCTTGTTCTTGGACAAAGCAATCTATCTCAGATTGCCCATAGCTCTTTATCTATTGGTGGGGGTGTAGTGAGATTTCCCTGATCCGTATTGGCATGTCATCTGGTATTGCCATTGTCCAGGTCTTATTTAGACAGCCGTTTTATTGAGATTTATTGAGATTCATAAAGGTGCTTCTCTTGTACATGTAGAAGATACTACACCAGGTTTCCTGGCCCTTTGGTTTTTAAATCTTTTTGTCCCTTTACCTGATATTTTCCCTGAGCTTTAGGTTAGGGTTGAGTTGTACATGTACCAACTGGTGATAGGCACCCCATGGTCACGTTTCCTCTGCATTGTTACCAGTTGTGGATCTCTTTAGCAGTCTCCATCCACTGAATATCACAGCAGCTGATAGGAATGAGAGCCACGCTTCTCTGTGGGTTTAAGGATAAGCATGTAGAATAGTTAAAAACTGTATTAGTTTATGAAAATAGCACTAGTGGGCTCTCTTCTAGAGTCTATGGCTTCTCCAGACCACAGCTCAGATGACAAAAGAAAACCATTGTTAGATGAAGGAAGATCAGCATTGATAAGCAGAATTATATTCATAGCTTAGGATGGTCTGGGAAGAAGAGCCTAATTATCTATGCTTAACAAATACAAAATCCTTCTTCTAGAGAGTCAAGTATGTTCTTATGTTCCTAGAGTCTTTGGTGCAGGAGTATAGATCATGTCCAAGGTTGCAGTACTAGGAATGAGTTCCATCTTATTGAGTGGACTTTCCTTCTAACTAGAGAGTTCTCGGTTACCCCCTAAATAAAACTGCAATCATTGCATCATTGGTGATATCTTACCTGGCAGCCATTGTGTTTTACACATTTTACAGCTGGATTGATGATTGTTTCCTGGCAGTTTTCGCAGCACCATCCTATAACAGTCCACAGGAGCCGGCCTCCTGTATACTGTGAGTGGGTTTCTGTCTGTGAGTATGGTATGTGGGTGTCAGAAAGTGACAAGCAGAGGGTGGTGATGGTAGAAGTCTGGGCAGATTATGTTCTGAGCTAGCAGAAGGTCAAAGCTACAGAAGAATGTTCAGGGAGTGTCTTTGACATCAACCCATTCTCTAGAGGGACTAAGTAGGCCTGGGCTCTAAGTGATTTTACACTCAAGGCTTTTTAAAAGCCTTGCTTTTAAAAAAACTTTTAAAAAGTTTTTGCTAGCTTCAGGAAGGTCAGGGAAATCAAATTCCTCTGGTCCCTTAGAAGAACGGTTCAACTACCAACGATACCCACTGTTTCCTGAAATGTGATTGCATGTAGAACTTTTCTCAGCTGTGATTAAAAAACAAAAACATAATAAAAACAAACACAAAGAAAACAAAGACAGACAAATACTCTGTAGTGTTTAACACTGGTAGAACATCATGTTCACCTGTCCTGGCAAATGATTTTGTCACTGTCAGGGTGGATCCTACTCTGAAGTGTCCCCTCATGGTTATGAGATGGCTGCTCATTCAAGACAATGGAAAGTATGACGGGAAATGCTGTGCCAGTGTCTTCATAAGCTTTCTTCTCAGAAGAGCTAAATTACACATGCTCCTCCCAATGTCTTCTGCTAATTCCCAATGGGAAATTTCAGCCCCTAGTGCCTGGGAAGCTACACTTGTCAGTCTTCTTTTTTTTTTTAGACTCTATAGGAGGCAGAATGGGAGAGTTGCTCTGGGCATCCAGTCAGAACCCTTTTACAATGTTTGCAGCAAGTGCCTTGTAAGCCTGGGTTATATGTGGAGCAGAAGAGGGCGAAGCTATGGAAGCAAGGACATAACAGAAGTCAGACACTGTCATGAATTGTACGAAAGGTTTGCTGGGAAACTTCATTTAAGAAATATATATATTGAGTAGGAGTCCCTCAAAGTACGACTGAGTGATTTTCAATGTGCTTCCCTGGTTCTAAGGTACTGTCACTTGTTTTCATGTCAGACACTTGAGTTGTTTCAAAATCACCAGGCAGGTCCACTGCTCTTAAATTACATACACTTGGTCATGCATGGGTGCATGCAGACATACACACACACACACACACTCACACACACGAAGCCCCTCTGCTGGCTGCAACATCAACACCATTTATTTCTTTGGACAATTTCTCAAGACTAGAACTAAAGGGAGATGAAGAGTAGTGCCTCCCCCAATTTTTTTGCCAAATGAATGGAGAATAAATTCCATTCATTTTGTACACATCATACCATCATTTGATCCTCATTGGCAAGCTGCCAGAATAAGCTCTGCTCACCAGTTTAGGAGAGGGACATAATCCATGGCAATACAACACTGTGCCTAAAGTCCTCTTGTGGAGATGAACTGGGCAGCACTTCCCTGGTTCAGAATGCAGATGCTTCTCATGCTGGATGATGCAAAAGACTTCCAGGACAATGAAAAAACAGGTGGTAAAGAAGTCAAAATGGAGAGAGGATGCTGACTTGTCCGTGGCAACAAAGCCCCCAAGAGGCAGATTAAGATTGAGTTGAGCAGTATAGCTCCATTGTCTACACTCCCCAGCCTTCTGAAGTGATCCAAGTTAGTAGGTCATAAAGACCTGAATACACATGCCTGGAAGGTTTCTTGAGAATTCCTAAGTATGGGCCTAGAATTTACTAGTCTATAGACTTTCTATCTAGACTGGAGGTCTATAAATCATGGCTGCCGACTAAATGTAGTCAGTCTTATTTTAAAGTGCATGCGCGTGTGTGTGTGTGTGTATGTGTGTGTGTGTGTGTGTGTGTGTGTGTGTATACACATGCATGCACTTAAGTCCAGTTGTCCATAGAGCCCAAAAGAGAATGTGGATCCCCTGGATCTAGAGTTACAGACTATTCTAAGTCACCTGACTTGGGGCTGGGAATTGAATTTGGGCCCTATACAGGAGCAATCTGCTCTCTTTCATGACTGGGTCATCTCTCTAGCCACCTACATGTAACTACTCTTATTTATTGTGCATTATCTGTGGCTCTTGAATAGAAAACACATGGATTTTGCTTTCACAACATTTATGTTTTGGTTGAAGGAAATGCAATATTTAAATATTAAGCAGAGCCAAGAATGGTTATCATGACTGTCCTGAAAGGAAGAGACAGGATGATCAGTATTCCAGGACAGAGAGGATTTCTCATGAATAAAGTTGATTTAGCTAGGAATCCTGTTATTGAAGATAAACATTTTAATAATAAACATGGAAACAAAAAAAAGTATGAAATGATCATCTTAAAGAGAAGAACAGACAGACATCTTTCCAGGAAGTGTGGAAGTGTGGCAATCATCCTTGAACTCCCATGTGTGCTGAATAATGGCAGTTGTGCAGAAATAAATATGGGCATGCAAATTTCTCTGTGGCAAGGTTTAAAGTCCTTGGGTTATAAACCAAGAAGTGGTATACTTGGTAGTTATTCAGTAAATCTAATTTCCTTCCTTCTCCCTCCTCTTTGTTTCCTCGCTCCTCTTCTTCCTCCTTCTCTTCCTCCATCTCCTCCTTCTTTTATCTTTAGAAACTCTCATAGTGGCTACACCACCATAAAGTCCCATCAGGATTGAATAAAGCTTACTTTTACCCTTAGGTCCTCACTAGAATTTATTGCCATTTTTTTCTTGTTAATCATTCTGACAAGAATGAGATTAAATCTCAAAATAGTTTTAATTTAAATTAAAGAATTACAGATTTTTAAAAAGAAGTGTTTCATCATAACATATCTTGGTTGAAAGTAGAATTAGTACTTTCAGAATGAATACTGGCAAATTAAATCCCAAGTTAAAAAATAAAATTAACAAAACAAAAACAATGCAAGCCAAAATAATTTACAAGGAAGGGGCATTAATCATGTAATGTACACACTGAGAGTAGAAAAATTGTGCTGTAACTTATAGATCAAATACCTACCTTATAAAATGAAACTCTATAAGCCACAAGCTCACATAATCAAGATGGAAAAAAAATACCAAGATTGTTAAACAAGACCAAAGATGAAATATTGAAAATTTCCTAATGAAATACAAGTAGCAAAATTGACGCTATTGGAAATAGAACATGTAAAAAAGTCCAATATCCAATGAAAGAAGTTATCAAGAAATTACTTCAGAAAAAGGAATTGACACAGAAGGAATCATCAATGGTGTGGCATATGGTATCACAGCAAATTCTCTCAGACCTTCAAATATCAAATAGTTCCAATGTTCCATATATTGCTGCAAAACATTGAAAATAAAGGGATATATGTTTTTCTTTTTTTATAATGAAAATGTCACAGTGATGCCCATGCAGAAGAAAACCAGTGCAACTAAGAAATTACAGACCAACACCACCTGCAAGTACTGATATAAAAGATTTGAATTAAATATAGAAAAAATAATTAAATATTAGCTATGAGCATATAGTACACCACTGCACAAAGAAAATAAATCACCATAGGGTAATACATACATTCCAGGGATGCAAAGTTGACTCAATAGTAAATCAATTAATTTATCATGCATGCTACATTAGGAAGTCTCAGAAAATGCTGTGTCTCTGCAATTGGCAAAATTTATCATTCATTCCTGATTAAGTTGACTGACTCTAATAATAAGAAATGTAAATTCTCACTATAAACCCACACTCTCTTTTTGACAGAGCACTAGAGGAATTTGCCATGATAACAGAAACAAAGCAAAGAACACCACTATCTCCAATAAATAACCATTTATTAGCACAAGCCAATGCAATAAAGCAAGAAAAAATCAATTAGAGGTATTATAATAGTAAAGTAGTGGTCATGTAGAGCCAGGAAGTTCAAGGCTTGTTTACACTACAGAAAGATTTAAAGCCAGATTAAGCAAATTGGTAAAACTTTATCTTGAAACAAACAAATCTCCAAAGGGTTAAATATATACCTAAGTATTAGAGTAGTTGCCTAATTTCTGTAATCATCTAGGTTCAATGACCAATATTGAAGAGGGGAAAAAAAGATTAAGAAGGAACCAACTTCTCATTCTTGTAAATGCTGTTAATACATGAAAAGATAAACAGGTTTGTACAAAAAGCTGGAAGCACATGGACTAAGCCCTTTGGTGAAGAAGCCCCATCATTGGGAAGCTCAGCATGTTTATTATATACAGTTGAACAGAGGGGTGAGGTTATTGCATACAGCTGAACATGGAGTCAGCTTTAGCTAGTATCAGTAGGAGCAGTCTCTATAGGGGAGTAGTCTGCATCAGAGGTAGAACAGTATACATTTTTCTGCATGCATTATCAACATCCACTTGGGAACCAGAAGAAGGCATTGCCATCCTTTTGAAGTTCACCTGTGAGGAAAAACTTTGCCAATTTCCGATGAGTCTGATGCTTTGGCTCTTGACTTGGCAAGCTCATGTAAACAGCAACAACAACAACAACAACAACAACAACACACATGCACTCAGGACTTCACACACCCAGGGCTTTCCCACACTAATCCACACTAATTACTTACACTGTCTATCTATCTATCTATCTATCTATCTATCTATCTATCTATCTATCTATCTATCTATCTATCTATCTATCTATCCATCTATCTACCTACCTATCTTTCTGAGTGCTCTACATGTATGTACACCTGAATGCCAGAAGAGGGCATCAGATCTCATTATAGATGGCTGTGAGCCACCATATGGTTGCCAGGAATTGACCTCTAGACCTCTGGAAGAGCAGCTAGTGCTCTTGATTGCTGAGCCAGCCCCAAACACCTACTTTTTTTTTCCAACTAGATCCTATCTCCTATCTTTCATCACCTCCTAAAGACACATCAGGTTATGAAACCATCAAGGTGTCTTATCACATCATAGCCCTCATTATCTAATTGTCCTCATCACAGACCTTCAGCAGAGAACATACCCAGAGATGGGTGTCACTAATTTACCAGGAGTTTCTTAATCCAGGTAAGTTGACAAACAACTTAACAATCACAGCAATGCTTGAGAATCAACAGCCCTTACATTCACAAATAATAGTCGATTAGAAGATGGAGAAACAATAGTAAAAAAAAATTAAGTTGCCAAAAATAAGCTGAACAAGAAACATGCACAGTGTTTATGAGTTAGAGTTTAGGAAGTCTTTTGAAAGACAAAATCTATACTTGAGCTGATATCATTCCTTCTTCTTGAATAAAAAGACTAAACTTTCTATCAGTATGGGGGCTGCTAAGCTCCAATAATTCTGAAAGAGCAATACAACTTTTACACAAAGCTAGACTGTTTATGTTGAAAACCAGACATGAGAGCAGTCAGGAAAACAAGCATAGAGGGCATATGTGGATCAGTAGTTAACTTTACCAGATATACATTTCTAGAACCTTTACAAGTAAAAGAATCTTACCAGACATTTAACTCTATAGAGGGCCCTAAGAATTCAACATGCCAGGAAGTATCATAAGCTAGATATCACCAAAGACTAGAAAGATGGCTCAGTGGATAAAATACTTACCAGGCAAGCATGAGTGCATGAATTTGGATTTCCACCATGTATGTAAAATACATTACACTTCTGTAATCTCAGTGCTTGGGCAGCAGAGCCTTAGAGATTCCTAGAGCTCACTGGTCAACAAGTCTAGGCAATCAGTGAGCCCCACTGAGACACCCTGTCTCAGAAAGTTAAGGTAGAAACCAGCAAATAATACTAAATGATATTTGATATTGGCCTCTAGCTTCCACATGTATTACACACACACACACACACACACACACACACACACTATATGTATATATAGCATGTGTATCACAGGTGCATGCAAACACACAAACATGCAGACACACAATTTAAAGAGAGATTAGTCAGCTGGGAATGAGAGTGTGTTCTTACAATCCCAGTACTCAGAAAGCAGAAGCAATAGGATCAGGAGTCCAAGGCCAGCCTTGGCTACGTAGTGAGGCTGTATTTGAAAAATAAATTGTCTCTAATCAAGGAATCAGATCACAAATCAAAATGGATTTATTGATAAATTATACAAAAACTGAGTAGCCAGTTCAAGAAAGGTTCACTTTAAACCCAGACTTTAACCAAGAAGAAATTGAAGAGTTTATCTGATTTATATATAAAATTTCCATATTCTACTACAGTTAGCTTAAGAGAAAATTAGCAAAATATGTAATTTAGTTGTAGAAACTGCATAATGGATAAAGTAGAAATTGGTTTAGAAGTTAGAGAATAAAACAGGAATTTGCCATTTCACACAATTATAAATAATCAATTAAATGAAGTTAAATGAAGACTGCTCTATCTTAAGGTTATATTTTAAGAAATAAACAAAAACAGCAGAAACAAAAAACATGATAATCATAATACTGAATAAGATTCATTTGTGTTTGAGTACATTATGCATATACCTATCCATACATACATATGTATAAATGTATGAGAAATTAGACAAAACCAAATTGAGGGACAATTCATAAAATAACTGGCCAGTATTTTTAAACAAACCAAGCCATGAAACACAGGATTGAGAAGGTTTTTCAGATTGATAGTTATTTAGTGCAGAAGTGACCTAACTCAATGTACTACATTGGGTTGAATCCTAACCCCCAAAATGGACATAGGTGAGAGAACTGGTAAAATTCTCCTAAGGCCTATAGACTAGCTATTACTATTCCATCAGTATTGATTTCTAGATGTTGTTGATTATTTTGTTGGCCCCTGTGGGTTCTGGTCACAATTTATGTTGGAATGCTTTGCCATGTTTTTGTGCATTCTTATGAATTTGAAATTATTTCAAAATAAAAAGTTAAAGAATTGGATAAATCTAATGACTCAACCTCTCTGGAGTTTGGTGCCAGACATTTAAGTGCATAATAACATGTCATTTCTTTTTTCTTGGTGTCCCTGTACAAGAACTTATAAGGTCTCACCCTGCTTCATGCAGAGTTCTCTAACTGTAACAATTGTGGGAAATGAACGAAAGTTACTAATTACTAGCTTTTACTAGAATGATACCCCATTTTAATAATAAATAAAACCATTTTAATTAACTAGGAGGTTTCCTTTTAACAGCAAATTTGTTGGTATTCCCTTAGCTAGAGAGAGTAAGGACTCAAATATCACCAAGGGCTTTTCTCTTTTTTGTGAATTGAACAAGAAAAACACCCAGTTCCCTTCAAAAGTGTTATTCAGACAGCTTGGGGCTGCCTGACAATTGCTTTTCTGGGGTAAATGAAGAGGGTGTAGTTAGCCATGAGTCCATGGCTGGGTAAATATTTCTTCTTGGAAGCAGGGTGTGGTAACTGCTGTAGCAAGAAACAAACTAGAATCACTTCATTAGTTGAAGTGGGGATTCCAAAAACATGTTTAAAGAAAACGACATCCTCAATGGAATGTTGAGCTCTTTTGTACCTTTCTTCTGCTGCTACCAGCCCCTCCTGCCTATCACCACAGCTGGATCAATACCTGTGTTGCATATAAAGTTATGTCTTACAGAATGTCAATATTAACCTTTCAAGTATGCATCTTTCATGATTTATCCATCAATAGCTCAACTAAATATGTTTTATATGCTACAAGCACTTATTTTTATCTGGCAGGAAAAGTGACATTTCAAAGCTAACTTCCTTCCCTCAAGACTATCTTCTGGAATCGGGGCTATATCTTAGCTGGCTGGGCTGGCACTAGCCAAACCTTTGGTCATATAGAGAAATTCAGAAAGCTTGATGATATTATGTTTTGTATACCTAAAGAAATAAGTCTGTGTAGAGTTACATCCCCAAAGTTACTCAGTTAATACAAATAGGCGAGATAGTCACTGTAGCCATGTGTGTTTTGGGCTTGGTATTCAATAATGAGCTAAAATGTATAAAGTCATTTTATCTGTTGATAAAGACAGCTTGGGCGTAAGTACAATCTTAGTTTAAGTCTGTCCTGTAGTTAGCAGCATAGTGTTTCTCAATCTAACTCTTCAGCTAAGTCGGTTATCTCAGTGCTCCAGGGTGACAGTTTTAGAGCAGGAAGGTCCGCGTGAGTCCCCGCGATGCCTGTACTAGGTTTCTGGTCTTGTTAACAAATCGCAAAGGTTTCTGTCTTGAGCAACGTGTTACTGCTCCAGCAGGACGGGGATTTCCTGAAGAGACATTTGCCTGTGCCCCTCCTTTTGTCTGCCAATCATCCATTTAGAGAGAAGGAAAGGAGGTGAACAACATACCTATCCAAAGTTTAGGTAATCTTATTAATAATCAGGAAAATACAGATTTTTGAAAATGAGATATTTCACAATCAGCAGAGTTAGTCATGTGACAAGTTAGGATGTAAATATAAAGTAAATTCATTGGCCAAGGAAAAAAGAAGACATGGGATTAAGAGGAGAAATTATTGAGAAGGATTCCTGAAAGATACAGGAATAAGGGATGGGGGAGTGATGGTGACTAAAATTAATTATATAAATCTATAAAACAGCCAGACGATATGAATATTTTTAAAGAAATAGTAAATCACGTGTACTAATAATGAGAAGCAAATTAATCCAATGACTTTAAAAGTGTTTTGATCAATCTACCTGTAGACAGACTCACCAGATATAATCTTACAAGTGTATGTGGAGAAAAGTTCAACCATGCTCACTAATGACCTGTGTGTAATACCAAATTAAGACATACTGTACATCAAGACAAATGAGTTTTACATATTTCTGTGTAGTACATTATAGAACAAGTGAAGAAAGTCAGCCACAGCCCAGGATGTAAATTTACATCCCACAACCCACAGTACAGGCTGTAAATTTAGTGCACACTTAAAACTAGAACTATCCATTGGTAGGAAACCACTTGTACAGAACTTTGCAAAGCTTGAAACAATAGTATAAGTTATGTGACTATAGGTGCACACTAATGTGACAGAAGTATACATGAGTCAGATGTATAGAACTTTGCAGTAGCGTAGTAAGTATGAACATGCATGACTTTTTTTTTTTATTTGTTTGTTTTTTGAGACAGGGTTTCTCTGTGTAGCCCTGGCTGTCCTGGAACTTACTCTGTAGACCAGGCTGGTCTCAAACTCGGAAATCTACCTGCATCTGCCTCCCAAGTGCTGAGATTAAAGGCGTATGCCACCACTGCCCAGCTATGACTTATTTTTTTTAAAAAATCAGGCTAAATATTCATCTGCTCATTATACCATCTGAAGATAAATAAGAAAACTTTTGTGTCCAGCTATAAAATTTCCTATTCCTACTCAATTAACTCCCCCTCTCCCCATCAACTACTTCACCTTCCTCTTATTGGACAAAAGAGGCCCATAACTAATTTCTGTCAGATGACCTGAAGCAGTTCAATATTGTGAGAGAATGTGCACCTTCTGAGAGGCATTGATCTTTGCCCTCTCTAAGCAGAAGCTAACAACCATCTGCCTTGCTTCTGGGTCTGAGTCTAAACTCAAAGGGTTAAACCAGAAAAGTGAACTCATTTTTCTATCATTTACTATTGGAAAGATCTGGCTAACAAACAAACAAGCAAACAAACAAAACACCTTAGGTTGCATTACAGTGCCTAAAACTCAGTCACTGTGTTCAACACTAGAGTTATTTTAAAAATAAAAATAAAAACAAAACAAACAAACAAATAGAGTTGTAAACTTTAGGGGAGAATGAAGACAGGAGGGAATTCAGAAAAAAATGAAACTCCTTACTCCATCTATTGAACATCCATATCATCAGCTATTATTTTCTGATCCTAGAGAAGGAGTGCATTCTACTCCTGGGACTGGCAGTTTGTTGAAGGGCTAAAGTAGGGCCTGGAGAAACATAATCCACATTCACACAGCCACCCTCAGCTGTCTTCCAGGGCTATTAAACACCTGGCACTGTAAACTCCAACTTGTTTCTTTAAA
Source organism: Mastomys coucha (assembly GCF_008632895.1). Classification (NCBI taxonomy): domain Eukaryota; kingdom Metazoa; phylum Chordata; class Mammalia; order Rodentia; family Muridae; genus Mastomys; species Mastomys coucha. The sequence goes on along the minus strand of NW_022196915.1, from coordinate 10,028,437 downwards.
AATTGTTAAGGCAGATATGCCAGCTTGTCAATAGCAGAGTAATATCCAAACCGTATATTATTCCTTCCGAGAGGCTGCAACAAGGCAGTGCGCATCGCCCAACGAGGACAAGACTAATCACAGCGCAGTGCCGAGGCTGTGGAGATTTCCCCAGGGAGCCCATCATTTTATCATATGCCACAGCTTCTCTCCATCAGCATGCTTTCCAGAGCTGCTCCCCTTTCCTCCACAGGTACCATGCCAAAGAAAGAGATCTCTGATAAAATCTACCCAGCACAGATCTGGCCTGGTGCAAGGGGCCATGCTATCAGTATATTTAGACAATAAGAGAATCTAAGGCTCACTAACAGGTGCTTTTAACACTCACCAGCATTCAGACTAGCGATTTGCAAGTGACCATTGCTTTGTGTGTTTAAACAAATCGGTACTGGCTGTCACGTGACATATGTCACAGCTCCTCATATTTCAGGTTACCTTCTCCCTACTTTGAATGAACAATTATGACAGGCTTCAGAAATGGTAATGTGCTCACATGCATGAGTACATATGTACATTGTACATAAGTACACATAAGACATATTTCAACATACACATACAGACATAGCAGTATAATAAGACATTTTGACATACAGGTAAGACATATTTAGCAGTATAATAAGACATATTTAGACATACACATACAGACATATTTAGAGGGCAGGTCATAAATACAATTTTCCATTCTGCTTCTGAAATTCTGATGAGCTAGACCAAGCAAGACCCATAACTCTTAAAATCATATAAGGCTACAAGATTCTCCATGATTGCTTTTCTCTCTCACTTGGAGGGTTCAGATAGAGCTAAACATAGCAATTCTGCTGCTTTTTTGGGAAATACAATACCTCCTTCATTTTGCTCTTTTGACTTTGTCTAGCAACTGCATCCATGAGAAGCACGATTCAACTTTGTGGTGATGGAGAATGAATTCTAAGCATTGCCAGCTTAGAAAATATTGACAGGTCACAGTCAAATCTGAGGTCACCAGGATGAAGATAGGGTGAAAAGCTCTAAGCATCTCAAACACTGAAAAATTACCCATCCCAACACACACACACACACACACACACACACACACACACACACACACAAACATCCTGCCCATGTAGCACAATACTGGCTATAGGGCTGGAGAATTCCAGGATTTTTAGGTGCCTAGGGAATTGGCATAGTTCTTTCTCCGCAGCTCTGAAATCCCACAGTGGTCATTGTGAGTGACTTTAGTCTCAGCAGCTACAGGAAGTTTTATGTTCACTCAAGTGGCACTGAGGTGACCTGGCTGGAAATGAGAATATACTTCCCATCCTTTGTTCTCCTGAAGTGCTCTGCACTCCCTCAGCCCATGCTTCCTAGACAGCTAAGATGGACGGCAAGGAGCTGTTAAAACACCTTGCTGGCAATGAATAGAAATGAAGCGGTTGTCTGCAGAGACCTGTGCGGAGGTGGCAGGGACGAGGCAGGGACAAAGCAGAGCAATTGTTTTGTGAAGTACAGTTGTCACTCTGTGTTAATACCTGAACATGACCTTTCTGTGACAAAAATTAGTTGCTGGGAATCTGTGTTGAATGATCAGAACAGTTTAAAATGTAAGCCCAGACAACAGGGGACCATCCATTTGAGAGAGCGAAACTCCACACTTATTTCCTCCCAATCCATTGCCTGTCACAGGAGCTCCGTGGAAGGTATGGAGGGAAGGTGGGAAATGACACTCAGACCTCTCCCCGAGGACACTGCTGCTCTCGACAGCAGTAGAGGTGGAAACTTCTAGCTGCTGTTTGAATACTTTCTCAAGATCAACCAAGATTCCACTGCTTTTTGCCTCAGGTGTAAACAACAAAGAAAATAACACACATATTTGTTGCTCCCATCTACAGCCAGATTTAATCTCTCCTTCTATAGTAGACTACCCCTTCATGACAACGGACATCTTTCTTCAACCTCATCTCTTAAGCGATATTTCTGTCTGATCTTTGCTTTGCATTCCTGCTGTCCGGTTGTCAACTCACTCACAGTGTCTTGTCCCCTGAGCATCTATCTCGAAGGTTCTGAAGCTATTATCCTTAGCTGTCACTTTCCTATGATCTTCTCTTCTGCTTTTGTAGACAGCAATCAAGCTTGTCTTCTCTAGAGGAACAATAGACTTTTTTCAACAAAAAAGGGCTCATTTGATTTTCACTGCTATTGTCAGAGGCTATATCAGGTCTGGGGGACTATCAGGAGGGGTGAGTTTCAATGGCAAGATATTTGTGGCGCCATAGCACACTAGGATAGGAGCTGCTAGAACAGGCCATTAAAACAGAAGAGTCACTTCCATGCTGATGTGAACAGAAGAGGAGGAAAGAGTTCTAAATACTGATATCCCGCACACTTAAGATCCCAAAGATAAAGGGATTGGCTGTTGGCAGGGTCCAGGCATTAAGACTGTGATGTTAGTGAGAACTGTTCAAAATGATCACAAATATTCTGAGTGCTTGTTAAGTGTCAGGTCTGTATTAAGAGCTTTCCAGGGGTTGGAGAAATCACTCAGTGGTTAACAGCACTGGCTGATCTTCCAGAGGATCAGAGTTTGATTCCCAGCATCTACATGGTGGCTCACAGACATCTATATCTCCAGTCTCAAGGGATATTGCACCCTCTTCTGGCCTTGGCAGGCACTAGACATAGACATACTCATAAAACAAAAATAAAGGAAACCATTGAAAATGAATTTTGCATAACATCTCTCAGATTATCATCACTCCAGCCCAGGAAGTTGATTCTGTGTGTGTGTAGTATGCAACCAGCACAGTCTATGAATCCCTGGTACACACTATTCTTCACATAACTTCAGTAAATTGGGAAGAAAGTAAATCAACTAAAATGAAATTAAAACATCACCTGCTCACATGATTTTCTGATGCTGCATGAATCCCAAGAGCCTGGAGTCTTCTGGTGTGGATCCCTGGATATCATTAAAGGCATGCATGACAGGCAAGATCTTTCTCTAAAGGGCTTTGGTGTCCTCCCTTATAAAATGAGAGGGTTGGATCAGATAGTCACAGTGGTCCTTTTTGGTTCTTACAGCCTGGGATTTCAAAGAAAGATTTCCATTCTCAAAGCCTGTAAATTTCGACTCCTTTCAGCAACCCTAAAGAGGGAATGAAAGGAAAAATGAATGGTACCTTTGTGCAAATGTAAGTACTAGAGAATGGAGATGCCCCCCTAGTGAATTCTGAGGTGATATGCATGACTTGGGTAAAGAGAGACAGAGAGTGTGTGTACTTCATGCGGCATCAGAGAGGAACACCTTTATCTCAGCCCATCTTCCTGCAATAAAAATACAAGTGGGTTTTTCAAGTGAGTTGCTTGATGTATTACCCTGTTCTTTCTCATCAGTCTTGCATGATTCAACCAACATTAGAGAGAAATCTTTCTGCTTAAATCCCTTCTTGCAACAGAGGTAAATATCTTACTTTTATAAAAATATATTTCCTAAAGATAAAATACAGTACTACAATGTTGTTTCAGATGGATTTGCCATAACTCAGGTACCCTCATTCAAATAATAGACTATGAACACAATCCATCTTGGAGAGTCAAGATGTAGAGAGCTTGGTCTTATTGAGGTGTTCTGTTATGAGGCCCAGTCACTGAGACAGGGGATTCTTTTTCTACAGGGCTGTGGGCTGCCACTAGAAGTCTTTGGCTTGAACGAAAAGACAATTAAGAAAAGGATCTGGAGGAAAGATTCAAACTAAATATTCTCCTTCTTGAGCCTCTAATACAGTAAAAATAGTATGTAGTCACCAGTCACTAAAACTAAGTAAAAAATGTAAAATTAAGAGACAGATGTAAGACTAACTTTATTTCTAAAAACACTCTTTCCTTCTAGTGTCATTAGACCCTTGCTTTTCTTTCTTGCAGAAGTTCCTGCTAAGGGTTCTTAAGTATTCACGTGGGCACTAGAGAGAAGGCAATACTGAAATGTTCACCTGACTCTTTGAAACTTATAGCTCAACTTACCTTCTTCTGTTAGGAAAGCTTTAGTCTCCCAAGAAGGTACCATATGGCATTGCATCAAAGGCCATACCATCAGCCTATTCCTGCATAAACTACAATGTGGCAATTTAAAATTACAGAGTTGTGGCACTGTGGATATGGCTTGGCAAAATACCTGCTGTGCATGCATGAGGGCATGAGTTTGGACATAGAAAGAAAGAAAGATAAATAGATAGATAGATAGATAGATAGACAGACAGACAGACAGACAGACAGACAGACAGATAGATAGATAAGGGTTAAGGGGGAGGTGGACTCTTATAACACCATCAATTTGGGATGTAGAGAGAGGTGGATCATGGAATTTTTGAGTAGCTAGCCTTGTTGCATTAGTGAATCTCAGATTGAGTTAGGGGTCCTGCTTCATAACCTAAAGTCGGGGCCTGGAAAAATGAATTGGTGGTTAAGGACACTTACTGCTCATAAGAACAGGAGTTTAGTTTTGCATGCCATAGCAGACAGTTACAGCTGCCAGAAAGTCCAGTTCTGAGGGATCCTATGTCCCTGGCCTCTAAGGGCACTAGCATTCACCTATAGCCCTACAGACACAAGTATGCTCACACACAAACACACATAATTAAAAATAGTAAAATGAATTAACGGAGAGTAATTGAGAAGACAGTCAACATAGGCCTCTGGCCTCCACATGCATGCACATACATCTATATAGATGCACACAAACACATATATACCACAAACATGTATACAAATATAAAATTATCATTCCACAGTTCCTTTGGGATTGGAATCTGGGCATAGCTTAGTAGGACCTTCAACTTTAGGGTTACATTAAATTTCAGTTGATGTTCACTGAAGTAAGATTTGCTTCTTAGCTCTGTCAGTGGTTATTGACAAACTTCAACACCTTGAAGGCACTATGACTGAGAGCTTCAGGGCTTGCCTGGATATTGGCTCCAAGCTCAGCCTCTCCAACGTGGCAGCTTGTTCATCAAGCCAACAAGACTAACAGTCTGCTGCTGATCTTTTGTAACTTCATCAGAGAATTGGCCTTGCGTGAGTTTCAATATCACTTTGATTAGAGGTAAATCACTAGACCGTCCACACAGTCAATATTGCTCAAGTCAGTATTTAAGAGAAAGTCAGGCATCATAAAACTGTCTCACGATGAGAGTCATGGGGAATTTGAAAGCTCTACTGAACACTAACATTTATGCTATTTTTGTAAATAACCACTCTATCCAGTTTGACTATTTCTAAAGTTTTTTTTGTGAGTTACAAAATAATAAAATTTCTTTGCATTTAATGGCCATAATGTATAAAAATGTATTACTGGACATTTTATGATAGGCTCCAGGAGCCAAGAAAGACGATTTGAAGAGATTCATATGCCATCTTTTTCCAGGATATATCATACTTTCAAGATATGTTTGTTCTTTGAAAACTATTGAGCTTTTTGAAGTTGATGACAATATTGGACAGGTTGAAAAACATCAGATCAAGACAAACTAATATTTAGGATTAAATATTTGCAGTGTTGCTTTTCATAGGAAACTTCAAACTAGTAAATATAAAATTGTTGAGATTATATATATGTGTGTCTGTTGGTAGTAAACAGATATTGCCTGTTAGTAGTAAAATGTTTTCATTCCTTTTTGACCAGAGGAAACCAAGTTAGTAAAAAATCAGATTCGCGTCCATTGGTATAGTATTATAACCTGCAAATGAGGAAAGTGACTTCTGGTCATCTAGTCTACCTCTAATTTATATGAGAACCTTCTGCTTCAAGCGATCTCTAACATGCCTGCTACTATCAATGAATGGTGTATAGGACTAATAGGTTTCTGTAATCCTGAGTAGCTATAAATGCATTAATAAAATCATAGATTGGACTGAGTCTGCTATTCAGCTGACAAAGTAGGGAAGTGTTTTTGGAAGCATTGTGAACTCTGTGGGATCAGGAAGGTCCTTAAAAATGACAGAGGGGATTTGGTGGGTTGGTACGTTCAATGTTTTACGAAAACTGCTTGTAATCCTAGCCCTGATGATGCTGAAGCCAGGAAAAATCTCAAGTTCAAGGCTAACCTATCCTACATAGTGAGAATGTCTTCCAAGGAACAATGTAGGTATTCTAAAGAGGACATAGATGGTAGAAAAGCAGACTCCCCCTAGAACTATCATGTGGAGACAGTTGACATATGGTGCTAGCATCCTGATACTCATTTTGGACTATCAACATTAAGAACTCCAAAAGAACAAATATGTTGTAAGCTTCTAAATTTGTAGACATTTGTTGGACAATTCACAGGAAACTAACACTGTTAGACAGCTCTCTACTTCCACAAATATCACCCATATTCCAGATCTTGCCAGGCAATGTGGAATAACAGGCTATCTGTTTATATACCAGAATATATCCATGAGACACACCTCAGAATACACCTTAGATTTTAGTGTAGAAGATTGTTCTAAACCATTGTATGTGAACAATGTAACTTAGCATGTTCATTATCTTGATGTGATTGTATTATGCTTTGGGAAATCTTTCCAATGTGGTGGCATGGACTGTCAGAAGTTCCTCTGCTTTCTTATAATTAATATGTATAGATCAGGTTATTGATAATTAAATTGTTTTATGGATTTAACATGTTTTGGAACTATTCAACTGCATAGAACTTGCTTGTAGTATGGAGAGATAGCTCAATGATTAAGAGCATACACTACTAGAAGAGAACTTAGATTCCCATTCCAGCAGCCTTATGGTAGCATACAACTGTCTATAACTTCAATTCCATTGGATCTGATGTCCTCATCTGGCTTTTGCCTGCTCCTGCATGTACATGGTACACATAAACTTAGATATATACATGTTAGATATTACCTTTAAAATTACTTTTTAAAAACCCCACAAAATTTAACTTTGCAGCCTAGATAGCCTCAGGATGGACTCTCCAAGACTCTTCAGAGAGTGTTGTCCTCTTTGTATGGTCTTAGAATCCTGAAATGATAGATCATAAGTAAAAGGACTGTCAATTTACATGGCTACATATTCATCATCAAACTTCAGAGTTGCATATTATTTTTTTATTACAACTTGCTGTACAAATTACAGTATCCAGGAGTATGTAGACTGTTTCACATGATCAGGGTCTCAGCACCTAGGAATTCAGGTTCCATTTCTTTGGTGCCCTTTGTTTATTTGCATAAATTCTAGGATGCCTTTTTAATTGTGTAAGGACATCAGCTGATGATACAACTGCTGTTAAAAGATCCCAAATTAAACAGCCAGAACTGGAGGCAACCTGGAGTTTTTTGAGAGCAATCTCAGAGCTTGGAGAATTCATAAACCAAGTAAACCTTCTGACATAACTATAAAATGTGGTATAAACCCTAGAAAAAAATGGCCATCTTGAAAGGGTAACAGCACTTTTATGAGAATTCCAGCCGCACCATGGCAACATCAACCCGTCAAAGCAAATGAAGGGTAGTAAAAGTAAAATTAAACATGATGAAGGGGACACCAGCTTGCTAACAGCTTTCCAAGCAGTAAAGCTTTCAAATGTTATCTCTTCATTGGTCTGTTCAATCACACATGCCTGCTACCAAGCTTTATCGCATTATGTATCTTTCTCATAGCCACAGCCTGCCTTGCCTGGATGGACTTGTCTGTCTGTTCACAAAGGAAGGCTCAAGGCTCTCCCCTTCCCTTCCTAGTCCATCCCTCTGTGTGTCCTCTTTCATCTTCTGTAATTCTCTCTCTCTCTCTCTCTCTCTCTCTCTCTCTCTCTCTCTCTCTCTCTCTCCCTCCCTTTCTCTCCTCTTTTGCCCTTGCTTTGATGTCTAAGTCTCTGCCATCAACAGCGGTTGGCTGTGCCCTAGGAGCATGGGGGTCTAAATATAGCTCAAAGCCTCAGGCAGCCTTCAGCATCCTATAAATAGAATCCAACCTGATTCTGAGCTTGTCCTCTTGTTTGCTCCAAAACTCATGTCATTTCATTTTTTTTCCCCTCGGGCTTCTCCCAAGGAATCTCCTCTCTCTACCCCTTGTACAGACTCCTGCAGGGGAGACTATGGGGGCTTTTACCTGTGTGAACTCACAAACTAGCTGATACCTGACTTGAATACACGTCCCTGTTTTTAGGGATAAAGAAATCTCAAGGTTACATTTAGGTTCAGACTCATTCAACCACTAGGGACTCCCTGAAGCAAAATTCTGGTGCATGCTTTCAGTGTCTCACACCTCTCCTTCGTTCCATTTCCATGTGTATGTAGTGTTGACACAAGCCAAAGTCCTATGCCTTTAGACTACACAGGTCATCCAACTGTATGGGAAACAAAATAGGAACTCACATGACCAACCAGCCAACTTTAGCTTCCCATATTCCACATAGAGAGGAAGAGATAAGAGGAAAATAAAAGGTTATGGTATCTTTCTATCCTTACAAATAGTCAATAGGAGGTAAGAGAGAGACAGACAGACAGAGAGAGAGAAAGAGAGAGAGAGAGAGAGAGAGAGAGAGAGAGAGAGAGAGAGAGAGAGAGAGAGGGCAAAACCATGAAAAGAGAAACAAGTCGATATGCTAAGTGTCCCTTGAAACTGCCAGTATTTAGCCCCTTAGCACTAGTATATTGTCTATTAATGTGGTAACTGAATTGTTCTCTCTCCCTCTTCTCCCCCTTTTCTCTCTCTCTCTCTTCTCTCTCTCTCTCTCTCTCTCTTTCTCTCTCTCTCATATGTCAATCCACTTTCCTATGATCAACCTTGAAGTCTGTTCCCATTTAAATCAGCCTTTGTGATTTACTCATTTGCCTTTTAGCTTCCACCATTTGCAGAGTGAGATTTCATATGCTTTTAAAGTCTGAGAAAGGGGTTATTGGATTTACCCAGTGGAGCTTAGGGGAGAAGATTCTTGGAAAGCTCCCACCTTTGATCCATAAGCTTCTCTCTGGTTTGCCTCATAAAGCTCATCCTTATGTACCTGGTCATACCATCCCGAGCATCCACCAGGAACCTAGATATTTGCTCCTGCTGACTTTCCATCACATTTACGGTCCTTACACATTTACTAAATAGTTCCTTACCTCCCATCTACAGCTGCTGCTTAAACAAGCATTAAAAGCCATTCCTTAATTTATTCAAGCAAATGTTAATGCTTATTTACCTTTTCTCCTATTAGGCTGTCTATTGGTGTCATCTTCATTTAGGTAGCCATATCAATGAGACCTCATGGGTTTAGCTTTTGGCATTGCGAGGGGGCACTATCTCATAGTAAACCTGTTTCTCTGGCTCTTGTGGTCTAGATATAAAGATCAAACACACTGGAAATAATGGGAAAGAGAGAGAGAGAAAGAGAGAGAGAGAGAGAGAGAGAGAGAGAGAGAGAGAATGTGTGTGTGTGTGTGTGTGTGTGTGTGTGTGTGTTACTGGGGATAAAACTTAGAGCTTTGATCATGCTAGGCAAGGATCAGCTCCCAAGAGTTTGTTATCTTTGAGGAGTTGTTGATTTTTGAGGAAAGGTTGCTGTACCCCAGACTGATCATGAACTCATTATCTTCCTGCCTTAGCCTCCTGAATGCTAGGATTATAGATATGTAACATTACACTTGGATCTCTTCAAACAACTGGAATAACCTAATAATTACTTACTTCATCCTCTCAGATATGCTTTCTCTTGGATTAAAAAGAACTTCAGACTACATCTCCCCTAGATTTCCCTCAGGGATAGTCTATGACAGTTTTTTTCAAATTTCACAAATATACTCAAGAGAAAACAATCATAGGTCTTTCCTCTGTTTGCACAAGTTATGAGTGTTTTATAAGAACATAGACCTGGGAGTGACTCTGCCTGAGTCTGAAGCTTAGATATTTGGTTAGTAACCCTCGCTATATCACCAGATTTCAACTTGTCTCTGTCTCTTCCATGTAAGCCAGGGATATTAATACTATCATTTGCCTATTCTAAAACTCAAATTGCTTAGCATTTGAAAACTATTTCAGGTCAGGTGACTGGTATACAATATATTTTGTATACCCATTGTCAACCTGACTGGAATTGGTATCACCAATAGACACTGTTGGGCACATCAGAGAGGATGTCTCCAGGGAGGTCTAATTAAAAAGGAAGGAGTCTTTTTGAGTGTGGGTGGTACTGTTCTATGGGCTGGGGTCCCAGACTGAGTTTCAAAAAGAAAAAAGAAAGGAATTGAATCAACATTGTTTCTCTCCAGCTTCCTTACTGTAGGTGCCTGGGACCATTTTATTTACGGACCTACTGACATGCTTCCTAACTCTATCCACACAGTGCCACCAACAGGGACTAAGTATTCAAATGCTTGGATTATGGGGGACATTTATCATTCAAACCACCACAGTGCTACAAGTGTTAAGCAAGAATTTCTACAAATGCATACACATAAATGTAGGAATGAAGTCTCCATGCATCTAGCTCTTATTCAACTACAAACATATTTTGGAAACTACTCAGCTATAGATCAAAGTAATTGGAAAACTTATAATATTAATTCAATGTGATAAAGAATATTGGTTTTTCTGAATCTAAATCATGGAAGTTGTGATTAATTCTATAAAGATTTAGCCTCAGATCTAACTGTACATTGAATTTGTTTCCATATGTCTGGTTTTAATTCCATTAAAAGGAAGTCTATGGGCATAAGTAAGCTTCTCAAATGCTGTAAATGCCTTCAAGACTTTGCAATTCAGAGTAACCAGATCTAGCTTTTTATCAACATTCTACTGGAATGACAATTTGAAAAAAAATCTTTATTTTTGAGACTCTTGTATATTCATAAAACTCAATATGATGGTATCTACTCCCCATTTCCCCCTTTACTCCCACCAAACTCCTCCAAACTCCCTTCTTCCATTTCTTTTTGATTTTCTTCTTTTGGATAACCCACCAAGTCCAGTTAGTATAGCTCACATGGATAAAGATGCAGGTTTAGAGCCATCCACTGAGTCACAGGCAACCTACTAGTGATCACATCTTGAAAAACAATATTTGTTTCTTCCTGCAACAACAATTGACTGTTAATAGCTCCTCAGTAAGGGGTGGAACCCAGAATGCCAATTTTAATTATATATAATGTCACTATGAAAATGTCCTCTGATTTCCAGGCAGAAATATGGAGAACATTCATCATTCCCACCTCTTTCTCCCCATTTTTGAGCTGAATTAATCTTCACTCAGTCACCTTTAAAATAGTCTCCGATTCTGCATTCTACTTTCATCTACTTTGCCCTTCAAGGTTGAACAACTCTCTACTTTTATATTGTTCCTGCCCAGCCTCCTAACTCTCTGCCTTCTTCACTTGCACATTCCCCAGCTTTTCCTTGTATAATTTAACAGAAACTATGCAACTGATTGTGGTGATAATTTTGTGCTCTCTGATAAAGGTAAGAACCTTTGAATTAGTCAATTTATGTAGGACTTCAATTATACTTCAATAAATAAACACTAAAACACTATACACACACACACACTGGCCACCTGAAGGGCCTAGTATATGGAGAATATTCTATTTTCCCAGTCTCTGAGTCATCTTCCTCATGAATTGCCCGCATACCCCCAGCCATGCCAGCCTGCATTCATTTTCTCTCCCACAATCAAGGCTTCAGAAGCCTTAAGTCCTTTGCTTGTTACCTTTTCTTTCTTAGAATTCTCTCTCCATAAGAATGGGTTCTTCTCATCTTTCAGATGTTTATGTGAACATCATCTTCTCACTGAAGCTTTTTCAGATCACTGGAATGACATCATCTATTTCTTGAATTCATTGTCAACTCTTCATCATACTGTATTGTCCGTTTTCTTCCTTGACTCCTCACTATTTATAACCACAGATTTGTGTCTTTGCTTCTTCCTTTTTTGGTCATGTATCTAAGGATGTTATATTAAAGACAGGCATCAGGTTGGATGCCTAGTGTATCCATGAATACCTAGAATGGTGCATAACCCATAATTTACATTTAAAAGTATTTGATAAATAAGGTTATTATTCAAGCCAATTATCATTAAGGGATTAAGCTCATATTGGTTTTTCATCACAATAATTCCAAATTGTTCTTCAAGTTGGCACATACAAAGACAGGGTTAAGATAGTACGTTTTGACATGTGAACATGCATTTGGAGAGATAACTTAATGGTTAAGAGTACTTCAGTGGTCTTACAGAGAACCTAGGTTCAGTTCCCAGCACCCATATTGGGTTACGTACCTGTAATTCCTGTTTCAGAAAATTTTACTCTCTCTTCTAGCTTCCTGGAACATCTACATGATGCATGTGGTACACAGACACAAACTTTCTTTTTTTTAAAGCAAACTTTTAAAAATGACATCAATTTACTCTTTGAGAGTTTATTAGGTTGTAAATTCAATATGGACCTCACCGAGAACAATCAAAGTTCAGCTGTGTGCAATCCCTAGTGGAAATTGGGGAAGAACCCAGTCAGGTTCTTAGTGGCTGTTCCTGCTCCTAGATTCATGATCCATCTTCTCTGGCCTCAAAGCCAGGAAAGAAAGCTGTGTCTTTCTTTCTCTCTTTTGTTCCTTTAGCGGCTTATCTCACATCTGCCACACACAGTGCTTGATCCAGAAGCCTTTAGCTCTAGAGGGCATTGAATAAAATGAATGAAGTCTGCATTTCCCTGATGACTAAGGATGTTGAACATTTCTTTAGGTGCTTCTCAGCCATTCGGTATTGGTCAGTTGAGAATTCTTTGTTTAACTCTGTACCCCATTTTTTAATAGGGTTATTTGTTTCTCTGGAGTCTAACTTCTTGAGTTTTTTGTATATATTGGGTATTAGCCCTCTATCAGATATAGGATTGATAAAGATCTTTTCCCAATTTGTTGGTTGCCGTTTTGTCCTATTGACAGTGTCTTTTGCCTTACACAAGCTTTGCCATTTTATGAGGTCCCATTTGTCAATTCTTGATCTTAAAGCATAAGCTATTGGTGTTCTGTTCAGGAAATTTCCCCCTGTGCCCATGGGCTTGAGGCTCTTCCCCACTTTCTTTTCTGTGTATTAGTTTGAGTGTATCTGGTTTTATGTGGAGGTCCTTCATCCACTTGGACTTGAGCTTTGTACAAGGAGGTAAGAATGGATTGATTTGCATTCTTCTACATGCTAACTACCAGTTGAGCCAGCACCATTTGTTGAAAATGCTGTCTTTTTTCCTCTGGATGGTTTTAGCTCCTTTGTTAAAGATCAAATGACCATAGGAGGATGGCCAAGTCGGTCATCAATGGGAGGAGAGGCCCTTGGCCCTGTGAAGGTTCTATGCCCAAGTGTAGGGGAATGCCAGGGCCAGGAAGCAGGAGAGGGTGGGTTGGTGCACAGGGGGAGGGGGAGAGGGAACAGGGTTTTTTGTTATTGTTGTTGTTTTTTCTTTCTTTCTTTCTTTCTTTTTTCTTTTTCTTTTCTTTTCTTTTCTTTTGTTTTTTTCTTCTTTTTTTCGGAGGGGAAACTGGGAAGGGAGATATTATATAACATGTAAATAAAGAAAATATCTAATAAAAATGAATGAAATCCTGAAAATACAATTTTTCCTGGATTTTTATCCCTTATACACTCTTATTTGTTTTGGTAGTGTTCATAGTGACCCTGACATGAGTTCATGAGGAATTATCAAATATGGTTAATAATACAATGACTGAAAATATTTATCTTCCCACATTCTCATTTGCTTTTCCAAGACATAGAGTGAGGATTTTATGTTGCCCTAATGGCTTGCTTACTATGGAGAATAGGTATTTGAACATACATCATTTGTCAAACTGGTAAACATTTGGTCCAGGTTGTATTGCCAATAGCATCACTAAAAACCCTGTAATTCTGCTGTAATAAACATGTGCTTAAGGGAAACTTTTCATTTTTACTGTGGCTGTGTGAATAGATCTTACTTTATCATCACCAGTAAGTTTCAAAGTCAGAGTAACTAGAAAACACAAGTGAATATATTAGTTGCTCAATCTGTTTTTATTAAGTTACCTAGACCTGTAAGACATCCCACCTACATGCATAAATATTACACTTACAAGCCTCATTCATCTTGTTATAGTTTGGGAATTATAATTATTCTTAATATTAATGTGATAATTATTATAACTGAATTTTATATGCAATTACAAGTAGGTGTATGTATATGCATACACATATGTAATCATATATAATCACCTATATTATCTATTGCACAGTTAAATATAGTGACAGACACTTTGCATGTATTATTCTCACTTTTATGATAACCAAGCAATATTGACATCACCACTATCATCTCCATTCTAAAATGAAGAAGCTAAGGCCTATGAAGATATAAGAAAGTCACATAGGAAGGCCCTTGTGCCAGAGTTCTCCAAAGGAGTCCTCCTAGCAGACTTGCTCAGCTCAGTCCAGCTTTTCTCTGCCTGGATTTATGCTTACTGGGATGAGTCATGGCCCATGCCCAGAACAAGAATGTCCAATCTGAAGGGAGGGCAGATAGTCGCCAAGTAACAGAGAGTAATATTTGGAACTTAACACTGTAGCTGCAACTGGAGACCATCCAAGGCCTAGAGGAAAGGCAGATTGCCTAGGGTCGTAACAAGCATGTCCATGATGCTGATCATATGCCCAGCATTACCTTTTGCTTCGTTCCTTGCTCACCTATCTTCACAGCAACCAAATGAGGGGTATGGTGACTTAAATCATCCCCTAGCTAATGTGAAACAGAGTTCTGGAAGACTGAGGCAACTTGCCTGAGGTCACAGAACTAAGAAGTGATTGGCTAGGGCACTAAAACTCAGACAAATCTTAGAGCTTGGCTTCTCACAGGTACCAGTGGCTTCAACATACCTATTGTCTCACTGAATCCTGTTCTTTCCTGGTTGCCAAGTACCAATAAATCTTGGCTTCCTTTTAACCATGTTAACTGCCATAACCATTACATTGTGTTTTTTCATTACAGTAACTGTCTCCCAAGTGGTTATGAGCTGACTGTCCCATCTGTGCCTCCACAAACTCTCACTGAAGCTGATGGGCCACGGGCATTCAGCTGCTCTCCTCCATAGTCCAATTTTATCCATCCCCACTGCTCTAACTAGTCCCAGAGTTTTGCCTTCTGATGCAAGGTTTACAAGGGAGCCATAATCACACAATTACCCTCCCCCACGCAGCACTGACAATGTAATTGTCTGTCAGCAAATGACCTGAACAGCTCCTGCATGGGGTTGTGTGGACCACACTGAGCAGAATCAGGCTGTTGCTATGATGCCTTTAACCAGAGGGAAACAATAGGACTCTGTTCATCAGAATGGGAGGATGATTTTGCCTGGCTTTCCTACTCACATACTGAGATCCAAGCATGAGCTGCCGAGGACAGGGGAATTATCCTGAGACAAAATGCCTTTGTCCTGCCTCTTTAAACAAAAAGAGTTGAACAAGTTTAGCAGAAGGTTCTTGAAAACTGATTACAATAGGCTTTGCATGTCTTCTCCTGAAAAGGGTGCTCCTAATGCTACCTGGCAGGTTTGTCTTCCAAATAGAAAAAGAAATTAAGTGGAGTGATGAGGACACCAACCCACCCACAAAACCTTCGATTCAAAATGTATCCTGTCTACAAGAAATGCAGGCACAGGGAATAGAGGAGAGACTGAGGGAATGGTCAAGCGATAACCGGCCCAACCCAACTAGAGACCCATTCCATGGGCAAGCACCCATCTCTGACACTATTAATGATACTCTGTTATGGTTGCATACAGGAATCTAGCATGGCTGTTCTCTGAGAGGCTCCATCCAGCAGCTGACTCCAATAGATGCAGAGACTCACAGACAAATAGTGGATGGAGCTTGGGCATGATTTCAAAAGAGTTGGGGGAAAACTTGAGGCCCTAAAGTGGATAGGAACTCCATAGGAAGACCAACAGAGTCAACTAATCTGGACCCTTGAGGGTCTCAGAGACTAAACCACCAACCAAAGAGCATACACAGGTTGTACCTCCCCCGCACCACATATATAGTGGATGTGTAGCTTGGTCTTCATGTGGGTCCTGAATAACTGGAGCAGAGTCTGTTCCAAAAGCTGTTGCCGATCTATGGCATATGTTCTTCTAGCTGGGTTGTCTTGTCTGACCTTAGTGGGAGAGGATGCATCTAGCCCTGCAGAGGTTTGATATGTCAGGGTGGGGAATGCCCAATGAGTCCTCCACCCTCTCAGAGGAAAAGGAAATGAAGGGATGAGGGAAGGATTGTGGGAGGGGATAACCAGGAGGGAGGGAGGGCAGCAATCTGGATGTACAGTGAATAAATAAAAAAAAAAACATGAAATTAAGTCATTTTATGTGATCAGTGGGCAAGAGGAAAGACTGAGTTTGTGTGCCATGGTTTAGTCAGCTAAGCCTCAGAGCTCCAATGTGCTGGTAATGCAGACTAAGTAAGGAAGGGTTGATCCCTTTCTATTATAAGTAAAGTGAAGCCTTATCCCCTAATACTGTGAAACAGTCCCAGAGGCTGAAGGGTTTCTACAGGAAACAGCCATGTTCTACACTGTAACTTAGCTTAGATTTTATTATGATCTTGCCTTCTAGCATATCTGTCTACTGTCTATCCCAATAGCCACTTATCAATATATCCTATTTCCAAATGCATTTCTCTTCTGAGACACAATTTCATGACTTCCAGGCTTGTCTCAAACTCACTATGTAGCTGAGAATAAACCTTATACTTCTAGTTAGGCATGTACCACTTGTGGTCTAGTGAGTTCTGGGAAATCAACCCAGAAACTTCTTTGTGCCTGCTGGACAAGACCTCTACAAAGTGTATTTTAAGTTGCAGATTTTGCCACATTTTACCCCAAACATGTATTTCTAATCTAATTCCATAGTTATTTATGTCTATCTCTCATATTTAGTTTTGAGATAAAATTTGCACATAGTATTGTATAGGAATCTTAAATGAGTCTTTCCTGTATCTTGATGCATGTATGTGTGTGTGTGCGTGTGTGTGTGTGTGTGTGTTATTAAGCTGTAGTACACAGCCATCACTCCAGAAAATTCCCTCATACTATAATCCACTCTATTCTTATCCCTGCTTCTCTGGAGGCAAATTGTAAGGGTTAGTCTGGTGCTGCTTGTATTCAAATGCTAAATTTTATGCCCTAAAATCTAGTCCTACCCTGATCCCAGTTATATCTAATTGGTTAATAAAGAGGCCTATAGCCAGTAGCTGGGCAGAAGAGATGGGAGCAGAGCCTCAAGCCTGAGCCAGCATTGACTAGGGGAGATGGGGAAGGAAGAAGTCACCATGGAGTCGGTGGATCATGAGTAAATGGCCATGAGGGCCAGCCTGTTGGAAGAAAGGCAACCTTGGCAGAATATGCAGTGTTACCTTAGGCTTTTGACAGGGAAGTAGACAAAAGAGCACAAAGCGTGGATATCTGCCCAGCTCTAGTGCCTTAAGGCTTATTATAAATATAATGGTCTTTTATTTTGGAACTAAATGATCTAAGTGGGGTAGAAATCAATGAAATAATATTTACCACAACTGCAAATGCTACTTATTCCAGGTTTCCCCATCACAGGTAGGATATATTTGCCACAGTTTGATATGATGGATCATAAAGTGGGCACTCTTTTCGTGTAAGATATCCTTCACTTGTTCATTAACGCCTGGGCTGCCTTTAGACGTGGCTGCTGGGAGCAAAGCTTCTACCAATCTCTCTGTGCACATCTTCATGTAGGTATGTTTTCATTCCTCTTGCGTGACTTGGTGGTAGGATAGCTGAGTGTGTCATTTCTAAGAAAGCGTTTGTCCTCCTTGCGAAGTGGATATACAGTTTGATACACTTGCTTGCAGTGTTTTAAAGATCATTTTATCTCCATTATCATTTTGCCAGTCTTTTTGGTTATTCTAGTTGTAACCACTTTAGCCTTGGTATAGGCACCTTCCTGAAGTATTAATTTATACTCCACTAATAAGGTAGAACTTTTTTTTTCCTGTACATATGACCATCTCTATAGCTAATTTTGTGAAGCGTCTTTTCTTTTTAAATAGTTCACCACAATGGAGTTGGCGTTATTCCAGATATAAGAATATAGGGATGGGCATATACATATATATTTGAAATTGTCTTTTCATAGATTTGTCTCTTTTTTTTTCTCCCCAAATGAATGCTTGGTAAAACATAGGCTTTCTTTTCAGGGAAACAGTATCATGTGCATAGCTAGAAAGTCCCTGGCTCATCCCTCATCACCACTGCTCTGACCAGACTTTGGAGGACCTGAAGAAGACATGCTAATTTTTGAATAAATGCTAGTTATACTCCTCAGTTACTGGGCGCTACTAATAGACAGCAAAGATTGACGGCTTGTTAGTAAAGCCTGGCCCCTTTGTGAGATGTTTGCAGAATGATTGATTTACAATAAAGTGGTTCCTGGTGGGTGCATGCAGGTGGAACTGATGCGGATCGATTCCAAGGGTGCTAACTAATCAACTGTTTAAACTGGTGGGAAGAGTGCCCAGTGACAGATACAGTACCACAATCATTTTCCTCCTAAGATTACAAATTAACTTGTTCTGGTGTGCTGGCTTGTGTGACAACCTGAGGCCAGCTTCAGAGATGGAGAGGACAGGGCAGGGCAGCTATGGCCTCCCTGGAATCCTCCTTTCCTCTAAGGCTGGGATTGGGATCACTTCACTCTGACTAAAGAAAAAAAAAAAAACCTCACCATTGAAGGTAGGGAGTTCATTGAAACTCTCCACTGTGTTATGGTAACAGCTGAGTTTTGAAGGGCCCACATCTCTTCTCCTCTCTCTTTTGGTAGGTCCTCTATCATCCTCTCCTTTTTGTAAATAGGGCCAAAACAGAGGGACCCAATCTCTGCCTTTGGAGAGAATTCCATGTCTTCAAGTGCAAAACCAACAGCTTGAGGAAGGTTGCTATTATTTTGTTTTTCTCTTCACGGTGAGATTAAAGTACAATATGCTTTCAGCTTGGAAGCCTTGCCTTTTATAATATTCACTACAATAGTATTTTGGAAACTTGTGCAGCTGTGGTCAAGTGGCCAGATAAGGTGTGGAAAGCAATGAAGTTGTGCCTGGAGGGGCTTATATAGCTGAGGCTAATCACAACTAAGAATGCTAAACTTGACACTTTAACATTAGCAATGGAACAAATCCTGCCCCATTGAATAGCTGTGTGATACAGTTCCTTAACCTTAAGGTAGCTCAGTAAAAGGCACTATACTGCCTCTTTATATATGAGTAACTAGAAATTAAAATGTCACTCTCTAAAACGTCTAAAAGATCTGACCTCAAATGAAGTCATTTGTATTTTAACACAGAATTATGAAGCTTGGTTTTACACACACACACACACACACACACACACACACACACACACACTTTATGAACAGTCTGCAATGGAATGTTTCTATACCACTTGGTGCTGTTAAGCTCTATCCAAAGACAAAACAAGATAACACTACAAAACTGGAATCAGTATGACCTCAGGATAAACAACAGAATTGAACTAAGAAAACACTGTGGTGTTTTCCATGCAAGATAGAATGCATAATGTGTGAAGAAATGGATTAGAAAGAATATGACTCATCAGGACAGTGCTAGCACACACCTTTAATCTCAACATTTAGAAGGCAGAGGCAGGCAGATCTCTATGAGTTCGGGGTTGGCCAGGTCTAGAGAGCTAGTTTCAGTGTAACCATGACTACACAAAGAAACACTATCTTGAAAGTCAAAACAAAATAAAAACAAACAAACAAACAGCACAAGATTTTAGAACAGTGGTTCTCAATTTGTGGTTCTCAAAATTACAGTTATGAAGTAACAATGAAAATAATTCCATGTTTGGGGGTCACTGCTACATGAGGAACTGTATTAAAGGGTCACAGCATTATGAAGGTTGAGAATCACTGCCCATGAACAACTGGAAAGCTCTTGTGAAAATTCTGTGTAAAAGCTTAACAGAAGCCAGGTTTTGAATAAATATTAAATGTGTCCATGTAGGACCAAAATCCAAGTACAATGACTCTAAGAAGAAAAACAAAGAAACAACCAAGAAATGAAAAACATCCATAATGTTAAAATATAAAACTTTGGTTTTGTATTTTTACTGTTTCCATAAAATAATGGAAACCTAAAACCTAAACCAATTAGAATAAGAGGAATATTTACAAGGGTGCTGAAGGGTTAGTACTACTTAATATACAAAATATTCCATAGATAAGAAAAATGGGAAGCTCAGTGGGTACATTAAGACCAAGATATAAAGAATTAAATTATAATGGAAGAAATGAAAATGCTAAATTACCTTTTCTTTGCAAATTCACCAGTAAACAAATGATTAAAAACTGAGATGAGGTGTCATTTTTCATTGATCAAATTAGCTAAGATGTAACTAGGATAATAGTTAACATTAGCAATTGCATGATAAAACAGGCAATCTCCTGTGCATATGGATGAAGGTTAAGTTGCTCAATTTCTGGCCTTTGTGCCATGTTCTTTTTACTGATGCGCTCTAGTCTTAGCTTAAGCTGCCTTTGCCTTTGTTTCTCTTTGGGGCAAAGGGAAATGTATTTTTCCTGAGTATTGCACATATTTTATAAAACTAACTAACATGCTATCTACCATGCTAATCGGGCACCCCTTCATACACATTTCAAATACCCAGAGGGTTTCTAGTGTTCTCATCATAAGAGGGTTTCTCATTTCACTGAAATTGATTGTGTGTTTCTAAAAATCACTTATAGATGACTGGCTCTCCAGGAAATCTTCCAGTCTCAGTTCTTGTCAGTCCAACACTCTCCTGATGGGACTCCATGGGGATAGAATCCCCATGCTGCAAATCCCTAGTTTTAGCAAAAGGACAGTTCCTTGAGCATTTAGAGTTCTTTTACTTACTCTTTACCATAATTATAAATGAAATGTGTAGACTAAAGTAATTAGTTTTGGTTTTATCAAAGGTAAGTTGTTTTTCACTGAAATCTATGGCACTACATGTGTGGCAAACAAGGTCATAATGGTTGGCAAGACTGTGACAGAGTGAGATTTGGTTTTGTGAGCATAGATCCTTAATGGCTGGTCTTCCATTATAAGATAAAGTTAGAGCCTTCAAATAAAATTTCCAGTATTATAAAACTTGGATAATATTGGAGAGACAGAATTTGTTTTTTTTCCTAAAAGGCAATGTCAACTCCCACCCCCATGATGGTTTGTATCAAGATGTAATGACTAGATTAGCGGCATTTGCACAGAGATTTCTACTTGCTCACATTGAGAATAATTAAATCAGAAGGTCTAGACACAATGAAATAGTATTGTGTAATGCCAACACAGTGGGTCAAGGTCATATTCAGAGATAATTAAACCTTTCTGCCATAAAGAAACTGTCTCCTGGCTCATGATCTTTTTGAAAAAACACACGAGATTTGATGTTTTAGTGCTATTCTCAATAATGATATTTTTATCTTTGTTACTCAAAATAAACACTTTATGGTCAAAATTTATTTCACCTGACTTATTTCAATGGATTGTAAAGTTTCTTATTCTCATATAATATGTCAGTATAAGATCTTTGTTAGTCAATGACTGTTAACTTCAACCAATGGAAAAATAAGACTCGTCAAAGAACTCTTTAGTAATTGGAGGAAGCAGATGAGTTGGAGCTAATTATGAAACTATTAGTCAATGTCTATGCAAATAAGAAAGATATGAATAGTGTATTGCTGTACCTCATTGAATGAGTCATTCACCTATCATCTATCACTGTATTCTTATTAGCCCAGGCACCACCTGGGTCATGCTAGGAAGTTATGAACATGTAGATACTAATTTATAAATAACAATGTTATAGATTAGATGTTGATTACTTTGTATTTGTTTATATTATGTATCTCATAATACATATAGTAGCCACATAAAAGACAGAGTGTGACTATTAATACACTTTTAATATTCTATTTATAGTACATATCTCATGATACATATAGTAGCCACACAAAAGACAGAGTATGGCTATTAATACAATTTTAATATTCTATAAGATGTATGGAGAAATGATTATTCAGCAAACATCTGTATGTTTTCTGTTATTGAGTAACATTCTTATATGTTCCATTGGAGACTAAGATAAGCATGCAGCAATGGGTACAATAGATTCAAGTGAAAGAAATCAAGCCAGGTTATGATTATGAGAAGCAGGGTGGTGACAGTAAGGAGACTTTTAATTTGAGTTGGCCCAATGAAAAGATGGACTGTTGGTTTACCTGATTCCTGAATGACCCAGCCCTGTGATAATGGACAATAAATGATGGAGATACTGCAGAAAGGAAAAGTCCTAAACTTCCTTTAATTGTGACATACCAGAGGAAATAAGAAGTCTTTTACATCCTGAGTGTGGTGAAAGGAATTGAGATAATGTGCTTGAGCTTGGACAGTGAGCAGAGTACTGTCTGCCTAGTGACTTGTCCTTGAGGGACAAGTACCATCTCAGAAAGATGGAAAGATTCAAGTCCATTGCTATATGATTTTAAAAGAGGTTTTCAGTACAACCCCTGTACCTAAGGCTTGGGGATCATAGCAGAAAAGGGGTCAAAAAGATTGTAAGAGCTAGAAGACCTCCTAGATATGTCAGAGAAGCCACACCAATGAAGTATTATCAACATAGCTACATAAACAATGCATGAATAACAAGGATAACACCAATACACATGCTAATGTGGACAATGAAAGTCTGGTTGGGGTCTCAACCCTAGAGAGAGGACCATACTCTACTCTCTACTAAGGAACACTAGCAGAAGGAGAAATAGTCTTCTCTAGGAAAGAACTCTTAAACTTATTATCTAGTGTCAAGTGTTCAATCCTAAAATCATATATAGATAAGTAGTATACAGACTGAACAGGCTCTAATTACACATGCACATGTACACACAAACACATACATACAAAGTAGAGGCCATGAATTTCAGAGAGACTAGAGCTTACATGTGAGGCTTTCACACACACACACACACACACACACACACACACACACACACACAGACACCAAGAACTAGAGGCCATGACTTATACAAGTCTGTTTTTGGTCCCTGGAAACCATAGAAATATATAAGAAGAGAATAAATACTATAATGTTTTTCTCTGATCTCTACACACAAATGAATATACCATGTGTGTATACATGCATGCATATACACACAGAATGCCATCAGTAATAATAATAATAATAATAATAATAATAATAATAATAAAATATTACTACTAATATAATAAAAGAAAAACAATAACAATTGTAGGAGTCAAGGCAGGAAACAATGCTGGCTCACACAGGAATGAATCTGGAAAGTGACACAGCATCCTTCAGAATATGTTTAGAAGGCAAATCTGGAAAGCCTTGTTACTACAGGTGTAGTGAAGTATGATGATAATGGAGGAATCAAAGATGATGTCATAGTTGCAATCTGGAGTGAATTTGGTGAATGCAGGTAGTTTAAAATATACATTTCAATGACATACTTAGGGGCAAGGGGCAAGGAGGTAGAGAGATGAGATGGCTCACCAGTTAAGAGTCCTTGCTGCACTTGCAGAAGACCTGGCACCCAAACATAGGCCATAGTCTCCTGTAATTCCAGTTCTGGGGATCCAACACCCTCTTCTGGCCTCCATGGGTTTATGCATACACAAATGGTGTATAAACACTTACATAGGTACTCACTTGTGTGTGCAGGTGAGCACACACACACACACACACACACACACACACACACACAAAACCAATAAAATAAAATAAAATCTTAAAAGTAAAAGATTAAGACTCTACAGCTCCTATTGGCTACCATGTCAAGCTTTTGGTCAGAACTTACATCCAGAATAACTCCAAGGAGAGATGAACAGTCAGAATTCATGACAACATTGCTGTGAACTCAAGCCCAGCTATGTCTAAAAGTCAGAGGCATGGGGATCTTTCTAGTTATGTGAGTCAATAAACTCCCTATTTACACAAGAGTGCTTGATCTGGGATTTGATTCATTGCAAATAAAGGGCAATTGACAGGAACAGCACTTTGCTAGATCCAAGGGAGAGCAACAAGCAGCCTATGATGCCAAGCACTATGCACACAGATATAATTCTAGTAAATTAAAATAACTTCACATTTTACACTGAGAACCAAGGTTGAGAGAGAAGTGCTTTGCCTCATGTTCTAAGTTTTTAGTACTTATTGTTTGGCTTCAGTGTGTCTGGATGTTTATTTATAGTATACCATGAAGTCAGGAAGAATATTATAATGTATGATTTTTAGATTTCACTATATCTTTTAAATTAGTGTCACATAGGGTCTAAAGTGGAAGCATAGAATAAAGATTATTAATGCATTATAAAAATATCTAAATCTGCTTGACCCAGAATGATCGGTGAGAGCCGCCATCTTCTCTCCAGTGAGTCCCTAAGCTGGGAGCAGCCAGCTGGGAGGCACAGGCCCCAAGAGTCGCAGAGGAGACACAGGGCGGCAGGGACAGGATCCTCTCAGCTTCCAAGCAACAGAGCTGGAACAGCGACCTTAGCTGTCCCCTTCCCTGCAAGTGGAGGGCCTGCCTCCAGGGACCACCATGACCAGGAGTCTCCGGTGAGAGCCGCCATCTTCTCTCTGGTGAGTTCCTAAGCCAGGAGCAGCCAGACGAGAGTCACAGGCCCCAGGAGTCACAGGGGAGACACAGGGCGGCAGGGACAGGATCCTCTCAGCTTCCAAGTGACAAGAGGTGGAACAGCGACCTTAGCTGCC
>NW_022196915.1:9996656-9998470 GCF_008632895.1 Mastomys coucha | reverse complement strand
TTTGTTTCTTTGTTTTCTGGAGGGGAAACTGGGAATGGAGAAATTTACATGTAAATAAAGAAAATAAACAAAAAAAAATCTAAATCTGCATCTCCAAGAACATTTTTTTACTAGACTCAGTCCACGGGTTGTTAGGCACCTGGTCATGGGAAGACACTGAAAAATGCCTGGATTCTTAAAATGGAATGTTTCTAGCCTAACTGTCCATAGGCTAAAGCTATGCTTTATTTCTTGACTTAGAACATGCTTCATACCTAAGTAGGTAGTATGAAGCCATGTACTCTGCTCAGTTTTGTGTCTCTAAGTAGGGTGCCTGAGTTTGACAAGGAAGGGCAAAGAAGGGATATAAAAATCACCATCCAAGATTCATGCTGAGGAAAGTCTCCTTGAAAAGCACACAGAGACAGGAGGACAAGAGGGGTTTCTTCCTAGGTGGAAAGAAGTGATAATTAAACATAATTTGTAGAAGAAAATTAATAGTGATGGACTTGAATCCTTTATAGCAAATGTAAATTTCAAAGCAATTTTGTGTGGAGAAGTAAAAAGCTGTAATATATGGCTGAGTGGTATATGCTGACAGTAATGGTCTTCTTGTGCTGTGAGTTATTAAAGACTTTCATCTCGTCATTTTCAATAATGAAAGGAAGGCATTTTGGGGCATTTTCTGAGATATGTCCCTGGTGTTGATTTAGCCGGCATGATCAGTAGGTTATCTCCACAGCTGTACGAAAAAGGTTAAATTTACTAAGGATGTAGAGAAGTGCGATGTGAGAAGCATGTGATTTTAAGAAGACATACTGGTTCTTCTGATACTAACAACCTATAATCATAGGAAGTCATTTGATCCCTCAAGGGCTGAGTCTCAACATCTTGTCCAAGGATCTTGTGTGCACAGCCATTTCTAACTCTGATAATCTGATTCCTTCCTGTGATGAAAACATCCATTTACAATAAGCTTTTTATTTTTACCCTTTGCAGACAGATCACTATGAAAACAATTCAGAGACATTTTGCTCACAGTCATTTTTCTTTTCTGTTCCTTCCAAGACTGCTTCTCTTCCACTGAGCTGGGTTTGTGGACTGTGAAGGGCCATAACTGGATCCCAGTGTTGGATCAGAGTGCTGGATCACGGTGCCAGATTACAGAATGATATTAAAGCACAAGATCGCAGTGTCTGGTTTTATACTTTCACAAAAAGTTACAGAGAGGAGCAGTACTTGGTCGCAAACTCTGTAGCCAGTCCCACAACACCCAGAGGAAACTCCACTCCCAGGTGCTCTAACAAGCCCAGGGTCACAGGATCCCAGAATCACAAAGACAGCTTGACTCTGAGGAGTTCTGACACAACCAGGGTCACAGGAAGGACAGGCTCCAGTCAGATTTAGCAAGGGCAGGTAGCACTAGAGATAACCAGTTGGCGGGGTGGGGGAGGGGAGGGAACGGGGCAAGCATAAGAAAATAAACAACACAAACCAAGGTTACTTGTCATCATCAGAAACCAACCCTCCCACCATAGCAAGTCCTGGACACACCATCACACTGGAAAAGCAAAATTCAGTTCTAAAATCACTTCTCATGGTGATGATACAGAACTTTAAGAAAGACATAAATAACTTCCTCAAAGAAATACAGGAGTACACAGGTAAACAGCTAGAAGCCCTTAAAGAGGAAACACAAAAATCCCTTAAAGAACTATAGGAAAACACAAACAGATGAAGGAAATGAACAAAACCATCCAGGATCTAAAAATAGAAACAATAAAGAAATCAGAAAGAGAGACAACCCTAGAGATAGAAAACCTAGGAAAGAAATC
>NW_022196915.1:9995131-9996290 GCF_008632895.1 Mastomys coucha | reverse complement strand
CTAAACAAAGAAAGAATTTTAAAAGCAGTAAGGGAAAAAGGTCAAGTAACATATAAAAGCAGGCCTATTAGAATTCTCAACAGACTTCTCACCAGAGACTATGAAAGCTAGAAGATCCTGGGCAGATGTCATACAGACCCTACGAAAACACAAATGCCAGCCCAGGCTACTATACCCAGCAAAACTCTCAATTACCATAGATGGAGAAAACAAGATATTCCATGACAAAATGAAATTTGCATCATATCTTTCCACAAATCCAGCTCTACAAAGGATAATAGATGGAAAACACCAACATAAGAAGCAAAACTACACCCTAGAAGAAGCAAGAAAGTAATCTTTCAATAAACCCACACAAACCTAATTCCACCTCTTACAACAAAATCAACAGGAAGTAACAATTACTTTTTCTTAATATTTTAATATGAAAATTAATATTACCAACATATCCTAATTGATTGAAATCCAAAAATATGAGGAATTAGAAATTTGTTGACTGTCATCCAATTGTCTCTCTTATCTGGTAAATGGAGAAATAGGTCCAATATTGTACAATTCATATACACTTTCTGCTTGTTTGTATGTGAGAGGGTCTTACTGTGTGATCACATAATGGTCTTGAAATCATGCTTCTATCTCAGCCTCTCTATTAGTAGTATTGTTTATTTCATGTTTTTACACTATACTATGGTTTTCAGAACAGCTTACATATGTCAGAAGTATTTATACGGACAAAAAAAATAAAAAATAAAACCATAGACAATTAACTTGGGAAGTGGCTTGTAAGAGAACAACAAAAAATGAGACTGAATGCTTTGCTTGATGTTTGTAACTATTGTATCAAGTTTGAAGATGAGGACTTTATAAATTACTCTTTCTCTGAGATGAATTCTTTTCCGAATTATCACAGCCAATGAACCAGATTCTTACCCTCACCTAATGTCTGTGCAGAACCATTGTTCATTGAAACAGTTGGTGAATGACTTTATGGATAGACCATCTTAATAAACACTCCATTTCATAAATCAATGTAACCTGTTCTCTGTGGGCTGAGAATAAAGTCATTCACTCAAGTCAATTAGCTTTGTCCTTAGCAGGAAGTCTGTATCCAAAAATCATGCCTACAATTCATTCCTTGGTGCAGCAGAACTGTCAACTC
>NW_022196915.1:9972391-9994133 GCF_008632895.1 Mastomys coucha | reverse complement strand
AAAAAAAAAAAAAAAAAAAAAAATAAATAGGTTAACCAGAGTCATCCTATCATAACATAAAGCATTTGGTAAAATGAATTAACCAATGTCAACCCATTATTGCTAGCTACAGTCTAAACATAATTTAGACTTGCTCATTATTTAGCCTAGTATCTTATACTTTTCTCAAATTTTATTTTACTTTATTTTTTACATTTTTAATTAAAATTTAATTACAAAATTTTTCCCATTCTTCTTCTCCCCCAACCCCTCCCAAGTCCTCTCACCTCAATTCCTTCTGTGTACTTTCTCATTCTCAAATTGATAACCTCTTCTACCCTAATTATTATTATTTATGTATATACATCTGTACAAATATATACATACAACCCACTGAGACATTTTTATGTTTGTGTGTATATGATTTCATGGCTGACTACTCTGTATTGGGCAGACAATTAGGGGACTCATACCTGGGAGAAGCTAATTCTTCATCTTACGGCTGTCACCAGTTGCAAGTTCATTGTTTGAAAGTATGGCATCATGAGATACCCCCTTCTACATTAGCATGACTGTTGATATCACCATTGTTTAGATATTGTTTATACAGCTACTTCAAAGAGCAACTGTTTTATTAGCAGGTTACTTAGTTGATTTTATTCTGAATCTTACAATCTTTCCACCCCCTTTCCAGCAATGTTCCCTGAGCATCTATGGATGAAGGAGCTGCGACATAGATGTATGGACAATGTTGGGTTTTCCACTATTTGTAGATCTCTGCATTGTATCCAGTTGTGGCATTTTGTCATTTACTATAAAGACAAGCTTCTTTGATGAGGGGTGGTAGCTACACTTATCTGTGAGTATATGACCAAGACTTAAAATATGCTTAGAAATTATTCTGGTCTAACAAACTGGTAGTAGAAGATTATTCTTCTCACTAGATCCAGGAAGATGTCTAGGCTTCTAGTACTAGGCATGGTTTCCTACCTGTTCAAGGGCCTTAGGCCAATTAGACAACTGTTGGTTACAACCATCATGTGAGTGTCACTTATCATACTTTTATATCTGTCTTGTCATGTTGGTCATTCTTATGGTTCATAGGTGTCATGATATGGGTAGGACTATTAATGTCTTCCCTCTTTTGCAGCTTTCAGAGTTTGTTCTGGTACCTCAGAAGCTAGACCAGGGGAAGGAGGCTTTTAGGACAGACTCAGCTCTAATCATCCAAGTTCTGCATCCTAAGTGTACAATGTCTTACAGAGTGCAGACTTCCTTCAGCCTCTTAGAGGCTATCAAGGGCAATAGGCACAGTTTGTTTGGGTAGTCACTTGGACTATTCCGCTAACTATTTGAAAGATGATTTCATATGTTTGGTATTGAGGCTTTTACTAGTTTATGATTCTTGTGGGGGACATTGTCAGCCCTTGTGGCATAACTTCCTTTAAAGTATTGTGTGTGTGTTTCTATGTGTGTGTATGTATACAAAATTTCTGTATTGTATATAAATATATTCATATGATATATATATATGATTCATTAAGGCTTTATAAAACAGTTTTGGTGCTATTTGTTTCTTCTCTAACCTTATCCTTCTATATTGTTCTTCCTCCTCCATCCCACTTGGAGCCTCTCCCTTTCTGTTTTTCCCTTCTTGTTTCCTATCAAGAATCCTTCCTGTACCCCACTATTCCTCTTTCTGACCTTCCCCATGTGGTCCTTTATACTTTTCTGGTTTGTGTGGTTGTTCCACATTGGGTTACTCATAGGAAGATTTGGGATTAGTAACCACAGGGGAAAGCAACATGTGGCTGTGAAGATGCTATAACTGAGTTGGGATTTATAGTGTCAGAAGGCTAGTTAGAGTCTATGACCATCATGGTGGAAATCATGGCAGCAGAAAGGTAGGCATGGTGCTGAAGCAGTAGTTGAGAGTTTATATAAGCCACAGGCACAGAATGCCAACTGGGAATGGTGTGAGCTTTTGAAACCTTAAAACCGACTTTTAGGAACTCACCTCTTCCAACATGCCTCCTAATCCTTTCTAAACAGTCCATCAACTGAAGATCAAGTATTTAAATATATGAGCCTATGGGGGCCATTCTCCTTCAAACTACCACAGTTATCCTACTCAATACAATCATATGAAGGTCCATCTATTTACATGTGATTTTGTATTGCTTTATTTATAGAAAATATTATTATATTGTATATATGTACCATGTTTTTGTTATCTATTAATAAGTTAAAAGCCATTTAGATTGCTTCCATTTTTTGGCTATTATGAATCAAGCAGCAACGAACATAGGTGAGCAAGTATCTGTGAAGTAGGATGTCAAGTCCCATAGATTTTTTGAGTACTCTCTATACTAATTTTCAGGGTGGCCATAGCCATTTGAATTTCCGATCACAGTGAATGGGGGGCCGCTTTCTTCACAATCTCCCAGAAGTTATTGTCTGCTCTCTTTTTTTGATGATTTCCTTTTTCTGTTCTAGGGATTCATTTAGAGTAGAACAATATCCATTATAATCAACTTCTCAGCTCTTTGCCCAGCACAGTGTCTCAGAAATTTCCTTGTTTTTGATGGTCTCAGCAATTTAGAAGAAGTTTGATGTGATATTAGGTATTTCTTAATCCATGTCTGTTTGATATTTTTGTTTCAGGATTGTATTATAATTCTGGATTTCTAGAAAATAATGAGGTTTGTAAAGTGCCATTTTTAATCATGACAACTGTATATATTATCAATATGAATTTCACTGATGATTTTAAACTCGATTTCATGGCTGAGAAAGCATCAGGTTTCTCCACTGAGATTTCCTTTCCTTTCCCTCTCCACTGGCTATTTCCATACTATTTGAAGGGATCTAGCATAGGTTGCCCACATTTAAGAGAGTGAAAAGTTAGGTACTACTTTCAAACATCAATTGTTTGGGAGACTTCTGTAAGGTAAACACAACTATTCCCATTTATTCATTTAATGAATTAATCATTTATCTCAAAATGGACCCAGCATTTGTATATACTTTGAACTATACTATAATATATGTTATGAATATTGATTTTGTTGTTCAAAAGATTCCAGCTGTAGCCTCTAAGAGTTCTTTCAGTTGAGCCTGTGCGTCACTGATACAACCCATTGTTTTGTTCAGTCTGAGACCACAGGAGTTTTATGTCTATCTCTCTAGATCTATAATTCCATTTCTCTTATGAAAGGATATTTCAAACCAAGATCTGGATGCTAGCTGTCATTTCTGCTAAGGAGACTGCTTCCAGACTCTTTCAGGGGAATGCCCATGCTAGTTAGTTCTATGTTTATTCATATGAAATCTCTGTTAAGTCAAACTTAAGTTTGCGCTGGCATTGAAGATTTCTATAATGTATCATATGATCATTCTAGTTTTCTCCCCTTGTTTATCTGAAACCCACATTGCTAGCAACGAGAAACCCAATTCTTAAGATCTGTATTTCAAGCCAGGTGTGGTGGCACATGTCTTTAATCCCAGCACTTGGGAGGGGAGGCAGAGGCGGATGAGTTCAAGGCCAGCCTTTTCTACAAAACAAATCCAGCAGAGTCGGGGCTTGTTACACAGAGAAACCTTGTCACAAGATCCAAAACATTGTCATCTAGGGGCTGGAAAAATTGCTTATCAGAATATAGCATGTCCTGTTCTCACAGTAGACCTAAGTTCAGTTTCTAGCACTCATGTTACATGACTCACAACCACCTGCAACTCCAGTTCCAGGGGATCTAACAATATTCTTATCGGCTCTGTATGCAACTGTACACTCATGCATATAGGCCCCAACACACACACACACACACACACACACACACACACACACACACACACACCATTTTAAAAGCAAAAACTTAAAAGCTTAAAAACTCTCATCTAAGTAGTTATTATTTGACTTCTTTATACATGCATAGTTGAGTTGTAATATGTACCCTTGTATGTGTTATCAACTTTACAAACCGTGATGTAATACTTGTAGACCTTAATTTCTTTAGTTTTAGAGTTTTTGTTCATTTTCAAAGTTACTAAAGCCAGTGAGGTTATATCCATCATTTATAGAACAGCATGATCTGTTTGACAGTCTGCATTCAACCTAGTGTCCTCTAGCTTTCTAATAATTGTTTAAATTTCCATATATTAAACATACATTAAAGTTCATTCTTTGTCCTGTAAAATTCTATGAGTTTTCAGAAGTTCACGGAGTTATGTATCCATTGTTATGTTATCACAGGGACAGCTTCACTGTCCTAAGAAATTTGCTGTTTCATGTATTCTGACCCTTCTTCCGTCATTGCAGGTCGCTCTGAATCCCTATCGAATGGAATGTTATTAAATTTGATTATCATGGTTCCTTTGGGGCCTCTTGACTAACAGTTCTCTCTCTCTCTCTCTTTCTCTCTGTCTGTCTGTCTGTCTGTCTGTCTGTCTCTCTGTCTCTCTGTGTGTGTGTGTGTGTATGTGTGTGTGTTTTATTAAGAAAGTTTTTTTATCTATTTCTATCTCTCCTGTTTTTTTAAACCTTTTATTCAGCAAATGATTCAAAATTTACCCATGAGGTTATTTAGATTGAAAATGTACTCATCTTTATTACTGAGCTTGTTCTTTTGGAAATGCTTGAACTGTATAATGGATACAGGATTTCAATTTAAAATCAAAAAGTTTGGGAGACAACTCCCAAACTTTGATGGGTGCAAAAGCATGAATGTAGTGAATGTCACTGTACTGTGTTTCTAAAAATGGATAAGATGATAGTTTTTACTAGCAAGTATTCTTTATCACAATTTACAAATGTTTAGTCTAAAAGATGAAAACCAGAAACTCCTACCACCAGACTGTCTGTCCTACAAACTGGCCTGGCTATTTCCCATTTCCACCAGCCATGAATGAAGAAGTTCCAGTTGCTTCTGGGCTCACTTAGCTTTCTAAGCTGTCAGGTTTGTTTGTTTTCTTGCTTATTGGAGATACCCCAATAGGTCTGAACAGTTGTCTCACTGTTTTGTATTTGCTTTATGATTTTAAGATAAGAGCCTTGGTGTGTATCCTAGGCTGGCATTGAAATCTCTGCATAGTGTCAGTAAGCTTGTAACTCACATACTGTTGGGATTACCTATGGGCACTTCCATATGCCTTTTCCAAATGATAAACGAAGTTTCATTGCATTTACACTCTGATTTGCAGCCTGCACATTCTTACTGGTGATGTGTATGCTGGATTGTCCTCTTATTGCTGAGTTTTCAGAGTTCTTTGCATATTCTGGATACTGGTCTTTAATTCACTATGTACTATGTAAGTACCTTATGCCAAGCCAAGGTGCACCTTGTTTAATTCTATTAACGGTGATTTTTTTTCAATTGGAGCCAGAGTTAGGCAGATCTCTGAGCCTCATCTACAGAACAAGTTATAGGACAGCCAGGGCTACAAAGACAAGCTGTTTCAAAAAGCCCTAAACATCAACAACAATAGCAAAACCAAAAATGTTTATTTCTTGGTGCCAAGAGGTTCATTTTTTGGCGGATGTGTGCTGATTTTAAAAACACCAGAGTTTTCTACATTGATGGCCCATCATCTGTGAATAAGTTCCTTTTTATTTTTGATCTGTTTTGCTATTTTTCTCTTGTTTTGTTTCATTACTTAGGATCACAGTATAGTGTTGAATAGCTGCAGTCTTAGCAGACATTCTGGTGTTGGTCCCAAACCTGAGAAGAAAGTGCTCAGTTGTCTGATAGTGTTAACTCTTGGGGTTTTTTTATGTATCTTTTTCTACAATAAGGAAGTTTTCTTCAAGTTCTCTCTTCAAGCCGTAAGTGAATTCTTAATTTTGTACTTTCTGAATATATTATTTAGGTCTTAGAAAGTGGCTATATCCAGAAATGGCAGTGTTAACCCACCTCAAGAGGGACTATAGAAGGATTTCTGGCTCTTTAGATAAAAGCCAGCATTCCTTGGAAACTTGTAAAACAAGTTCCTGCCTGCCAGAGGGAATCAATTCCCTTGCCTCTGGTAGAAAGGATATTTGACTCTTCATTGGTATATACCTGTGGTTATATATCAAAGCTCATGCTGGCCTCCAGGTTCCTATAGTCCCTATTTAGGAGAACCCGTTACATACTTCAAATTTCTCAAGCTAGCACCCTAGCCCTTCTTTTTTGTTTTCCAAAACAGGACTTCACTGTGTAGTCCTGACTGTCCTGAAACACACTCTGTAGACCAGGCTGGCCTTGAACTCTGAGAGCTGCCTTATTTGCATCCTCAGTGCTGGGATTAAAGACATAAGCC
Organism: Mastomys coucha; assembly: GCF_008632895.1. NCBI lineage: Eukaryota > Metazoa > Chordata > Mammalia > Rodentia > Muridae > Mastomys > Mastomys coucha. Next base: position 9,987,857 of record NW_022196915.1, on the reverse strand, counting down.
ACCACTGCCTTCTCCTATCTCCTGGGAGTTCTGTCCTGAACTCCCAGGTCTGCTGCAGCTCACAGTACCCTCTCCTGATATTCCCCAACACCCTCTCTTCCTCAGCAGACAGTCTTGGCCATGTCCATTTTGCTTCTTTTTCTCTCTGCTCTGGACTTTTCCAGATGCCTCTGGACATTTTCTTTCTCTTACTCACAACAAAAACCTTCCCCTAATGGGGCAGCCATTTTGGTGGTTTCTTCCCTGTGCCCTTGTCTCCACCATTGATATAAGCTTACTGCCATTTCTTATGCCCTTTGCAAGGGCAGTGAATTGTATTGATTAACCAATGGTGCTGAACCAGCCTTAACTTAGTAGTGCTGTGTCTCTCTTTTTATTTCTGAAGTCTACTGACAAGTATTTTGGTAAGAACTTTTTTCTGTCTTTATGAGATGAAGTAATGAATGGCTTTCTTTCCTCAGATACCTTTCTTGGGTGTTGCATTACACTTTGTGCACGCCTTATAAAACAATCTGAGAAGTGGTGCCTTTTCTTGCCTTGCCATAAAAGACATTGTAGATAGTATCTTTTCTTTCTGAAATAATTGGTGGAATTTACCAGTTTTGCTGTGTGAAAGTGGTAGTTGTAGTTTTAAACCAGGAACACTCAATTTCCTTACTGGTACTGTGCTGATAGGTCTATGCCGTCCAAAACAACGGTCCATTTCATCTAAACCATCAGTTGTCTTGCCATAGGTTCTGATAAGACATTCTTGTTGTCCTTCAGAAAAGTATTCAGCAATGAGTCCTGCTATTCCTGGCATTAGTAATCTGTATTATTACTCTTTTTATGGGCATACCATTTTTATTGTCTTACCCGATTATTATTATCATCATCATCATCATCATCATCATCATCATCATCATTACCTTAGCCTGTTTATAGGCTTACCATTTTATAATCTTTCCAAAGAAAAAACTTTTGTGTGTTGTTTTTCTATTGTTTTCCTACTTTAACTTCTGTAGATTTCTATTTTGAGTTTGGCAATATCCTTTTGTTTTTCTGGTAGTTTTAGATTTAATTATTTTCTTCTCCGAATTTTCTTCAGTTAATGTTTAAGTTACTGAACTTAAACCGTTCTTCTAGTTCATACTATACATCCCCCTCTAAACCCCAGAAGTTTTGCTAAGCTTCGATGTCACATAGTGCAAAACCTTTAATCTTTCTTTGGAAACTTGTTTTATTATGTAGAAATATGCCATTTTCCATGCAAATGTTTGGACCCCATGCAGCCATCGGTCTGTTGGGGTTTTCTAGTGTAATTCTGGTGTAGTCTAAGGGTATGCTTTGGGTAACTGTTATTCTTTTCAAAACTGCGAGCTGGACCTGAGAAATGGCTGAGTGGTTAGGATCACTTGTTGCTTTAGAGGATGGCCTGCTTTCCTTCCCGCGCACCAGGAAGTAGCTCACAATCAAATCTGTAATTCCTATTCCAGAAGATCTCATGCCCTCTTCTGATCTTTATGGACACCAGGTAATCATGTAGTATACATGTCTACATGCAGGCAAAGCTACTGATACATATAAAACAAATAAATCTAGAATTTTTTTAAAAAAATATAAGCTTTTTCAATCTCTGTTGTTGAATGGGCCCTATATACTTAGAGAGTGAGTGATCTGCTTCTTTTTGGTGGATTATATGTTCTACAATGTCAATTTGATCAATGTGATTGTGTTGTTCTGGAGGTTTTACTGATTGCTAGCAGACAGATTCATCTGTCAGTCACTCACAGAGGTGTGTTTAAGTCTCCAGATGTAATGGCCGATTTGTCTACTTCACTTTTCTATTCTGTTAGTTATTGACTTGTCTATCTTCCAAGTCTCTTACATACTTACATGGCTATGGGTGTCTTCTTGGATAATTAACCTCCCTCTGTCCTTCTCTCTATCCTGCAAAATTGCTCCTGCTTACAAGTCTGATTTATTTGCAATGAAAAAGGCCACTCCACTTTTCTTTCTTGAGTCCTGTAGGATTTCCTACCCTTGACTCTGTCTCTACTTTCAGCCAATAGGACAAATGGGTTTTTCATAACTATATGTCTTTATGTCTTTTTATCTTGTTTTCCAGCTTTGTATTATATGTAACTCTTAGAACAGCATTTGTATTCCCCTTAGACATGTCCCAAGAGACTGCCTCAAGGTTCTGTATGTATGTGAATATTAAAATAATTAAAATCTATTTCAAATACCATCCTAGCTCTTCAACTCCAGTACAGGAGTTTCCTAACAAAATATTCCCAATTCATTTAACCATCCTTGAAATAATTTTGATGATGTATTTTACTATTCACATGCTTCAGTTTCATAATGCATTGGGCTACTATTTCTTTTAAAAAGCAGTTTTCTTTGGGATAAGTTTAAGAGAAATAAGGAATCCAGATTTCTGACTTATAAAATTTTCCAACTGTCTGAGAAATTTATAACACTTTTTTTCAGGACTGTTCTGCTGGTCTTTTATTACACCCTCCCCTATCCCCACAAGAAGGGAGTATGTATGTTTATTTTGCTTTTAAAAGACACTTTTGCTAGCTACAGAGTTCCCTGGGTTCTTCTTGGGCAGTTCTCAGTACTGATGAGCACAGTCAAGATACCACTGGGCTATGAGGAATCTTTAAGTCGCTCCTTGTCTTGCAGCATCAAATATTCAGTTAAAATATAAGCCTTCATATGAATACAAACAAGCCCATCCATTTCATGGCTTATGAACTTGCTTTTCTCTTTACTGGGTAGTTCACTGTGTATATATGGTGAAGCATTCTTTAAAAAGAAATTTCATCATGTTTTGTAATCACAAAAGCTTGACTTAAATATGTATTTCCTTTTTTATTAATTAATTTATTCACTTTACATGCCAACCACAGACAACCTCCTCTACTTTCAGTCCCACCCTCACAACCCCTCCCCCCATTACTTCCTCTTTTTCTTCTCAGAGAAGAGGAAACCCTTCCGCTGTCCCATGGGTAACTAACCAGTCTGGTATATCAAATTACAGCAAGACTAAGCACATCCTCTTCCACTGAGGCTATAGAAACAGCCCAGCTTGGAGAATTGAATCCAATGGCAGGCAACAGAGTCAGAGACAGCCCCTGCTCCATTTGTTAGGGGGCCCACAGGAAGACCAAGCAGCATATCTGGTACAAATGTGGAGTGGGGGCCTAGATCCCATGCATGCTCTTTGGTTGGTGGTTCAGTCTCTATGAGCCCTCATGGGCCCAGGTTAGTTGACTTCCTAGGTGTCCTTGATCCCTCTGCCTCCCCCTAACCCCCAGTCTTCCACAAGAGCTCTACCTAATGTGTGGCTGTGGCTATCTTCATCTGTTTCCATCAGCTACTGGATGAAATCTCTCAGGCGATAGTGCTGGCTTCTGTCTGCAAATATACCAGAGTATCATTATAATGTCAGGGGTTGGCTCTCTCCCATGGGATGGGTCTCTAGTCAGACCAGTCATTGGTTGATCATTTTCTCAATCTCTGTTTCATCTTTATCCCTGCACATCTTATAGGTGGGACAAATTTTTGGTTGAAAGTTTTGTGGTGGGTTGGTGCCTCCTCCCTCCACTAGAAGGACTATAGGAGGTGGACACTTCAGTATCAATAGCCCCTGTTCATAGGAGTCTCAGCTAGGGTCACCCCATAGACTCCTATGAGCCTCCCCATCTCAGATCTCCAGCTCATCTCAGAGATGACTCCTGTCCCCTGCCGATTTCTACTTTCTCTCCCAGCCCTCTCCCCCTCTCTCTGTACCTGATTCCCACTCCCATTTCCCTCACCACCATATCTCCCATCCACTTTCCTCCCTCCATCCACCCTACCACTGATGTCTGTTTTATTTCCCCTTCTGAGTGACAGTCAAGCATCCTCCCTTTGGCCATTGTTACTTAGCTTTGGGTTTGTGGATTGTAGCAAGGTTATTCTGTACTATGTGTATCTTTCTAGGTCTGCATTACCTCACTCAAGATGATATTTTCTAGTTTCATATATTTGCCTGAAAACTTCATGATGTCTTGTTTTTAATAACAATAGCATTCCATTGTGTAGATGTACCATTTTCTTCATCCATTCTTTGGTTGAAGGAGATCTAGGTTGTTTCCAGTTTCTGGCTATTATGAATAAAACTTCTATGAACATAGTTGAGCAAGTGTCCTTGTGGGATGGTTGGCGTACCTTTGAGGTATATACTCAGGAGTGGTACACATGGATCTTGATGTAGAACTACTCCCTATTTTATGAGAAACCAAAATGGTTTCCAAAGTGGTTGTAAAAGTTTACATTCCCACCTGCAATGAAGGAGTGTTCCACATCCTCAATAATATGGTGCTGTCTCTTGAGGTTTTGATCTTAGACATTCTGTCATGTATAAGATGGACTCTCAGAGTCATTTTGGTCTTCATTTCCCTGATGACTAAGGACATTGAACATTTTTTTTTAAGTTCTTCTGGGCCATTAGATATTCTCTGTTGGGAATTCTTTGTTTAGTTCTGTACCCCATTCTTAAATTGGATTATTTGGGGGGTTTTGGTGTTGAATTTATTGAGTTCTTTATATATTTTGGATATTAGTTCTCTGTCAGATGTAGAGTTGGATATAAATTTTCTATAGACACATATCCAGGATTACATAAAAAGTTTCTTAGGCAAATGGGTTACTTTATCCTGGGGACCTCTGTCTCAGGATGTAACTTTCTTGATGATTTTTGTTTGTCTGTTTTTTCTTCCTCTCACTATTATTCTCCCAGGATCCCTGTACTAAGTTCCTGTTTCTGATGCTTCTTTTTACCACATGGACAATAGTTACAGTGGCTGCCTAGGGAATACTTCCCTTTCCTGATTTTCCTAGATTCTCAGCACTACCCTTTGGCAAAGCAGTCTCCTGGAGGGCAACATTTTGTGGTGGGGATAGAGAAGGAAAGGAGATAGTTACTCTTAGTTTTCTTTTCCTCTAGAAGGCAGTGTGGGCATGTCTCCTTCATCATCTCCTTGAGCAACTAATAGGATATTGAGGTCAAAAACCACGTGTGGGAGGTCTCTGATTTCTGTCCCCAGGAGCTCTTCAGGATCAAGCTTGTAGGGATATAGCCTGCAGACATTTTTTTGCAGATACTGATTGCCACTGTCTTCTGTCCCCATCAACACTGACTTCTGTCATCATTACCACTGACTTTTGTCCCTATGACCCCTGACTTCTGCCTCAGCAAAGATCCAGAGCAGTGTGGCTCTAGGTACACTCATCTTTTCAGATTTTTGAGTGTAGTTTACTCTATGGCCTGTTTTCGAGTGGAATTATGAACAGTTGTTGATTTTCAGTTAGCCCCCACTTTCTCTTGTAGAGCTCCTCAGGTGTCAGCTTTAAAATGGAAAATGCCAGTCTGTTAATTTTAATAGCAAAGGTGTGTATGCTCTGCATTAACCCCAGCAACCTGCACATAGGACAAATAGAAAGATAAATTAATTGAACACTGAAACAAGTTCATGTGGCACACAAGCACTTGAAGTCAATAAATGCACAGGGCAATCCAAGTTGATTTCATTAAAAGATGAAGAGGAAATTTCAGAGCAGAGTAGAAATGAAGTGGCTTTTGGGAAGGAACACTCATCATGCTGTACTTGGTGAACATTTTTATATACATATTGAATCTCATACAGAAATATTAAAAATGCAGAAAAACACAGAAATGTCTATTTAAGGAAATAAGGGCTGAATCTAAAGACCTATCAAAGTGTGGGAAAATTGTACACACTCAACAGGCTGTTGAAGAAGTATCTCCCCCATGTCCTTCTCACTTGGCAAATATTGCAGATGGAATGTTTTGGTTCATTGAACTATAACCCGCAGTTTAAACTTGTTCCATATGAGAACTTCTGACTAGAAGCTGTATCTAGTAAACAGGGAAATGCATCTTCACCTAAAACCATAATATTACAATGTCAAATTGTAGAGAGTCTTCACTTGTCTTAACGGTTTTTTCCATGGGAATGCCCCTCCCCCCCCCCGTGTGTGTGTGTGTGTGTGTGTGTGTGTGTGTGTGTGTGTGTGTGTGCTCGCGCGCGCATGTTCCTGTGTGAATGCTGTGGTATGGGTGCTTTAGTAAAAAAGTCATTACAAAATAAAGGAGAAAAGCTGTGTCCAGAAATAAATGTATAGCTTTCCTTAAAGCTGTTATGACAACCACCATTAACCAAGCAATTCCTTTGAGTTCGTTCTGCCATTCATTGTAGCTTTGATTTCTTTTCAAACCTGAAACCAGTTAATTAAGAGTTCAACTTCTTCCAGAGCACTTGAATTTTTCTCAGCTTTGTTCCTAACCTCCACTAAAGCATGTGTGGCAAACTCCTGAAATTCTAATTCACATTATTATTAATTGTTTATTAAATATTTTCTTTATTTACATTTCAAATGATCTCTTTTCCCAGTTTCCCCTCAGGAAAAAAAAAACCTGTTCCTTTCCCCCTCCCCAATTCTTCTTAATAAAACATTATTTAGATCCAACCACAAGTGGCCTTCACTTCTTTGCTAACTGCTTCTTTACACATACACCTGTTTCCTTCTGAGTTCCTTTTTATTCTCATTGTGCAAGTCATCCTCTGTGAAGAAGTCAGCTTTTGACACAGTTTATAATTAAAAGACTTCGAAATAGAAATTCAACCTTCAGTATTATATGTGGGTATAGAATTGTAGGGTCAAAATATTTTCTTCCGTACTTTCAAGATATGAGTCCATTGTGACATTAAGTATAGTTTTATTGGTGACGAATTGGGCAGAAGTTCAATCTTTGAAATAGGCTGTGAGGCAAAGATAGAGCAGGATGTGACTTGGGGAGGTGATCCCAGAAATACTAATGATATGTGAGACCAGAAGGGAAGATCAAAGCAGTCACCATGTGAGCAAACAAAGTTGATTTCCCTGATCAAGGTTGAGAATGGTCACTTGAAATGATCCCACTTTTATTGAGAGAGAGTGGGAGTGTTGGTTCTGCACCTCTTTGTTACTTGTTGGCTTAGAGCTATCCTTTGGTGGAGCTGAGTCTTGTTTTTATTACCCTCATGATCACAGAGTAGCTTGGGGGATTCTGAGTGATTGCTACAGGCAGCCACATCTTTTTCATAGTAAGAGTTACCATTTTCTCCTTGCTGTTAATTAACGTGTGTCTGGGTCAGCACAACACTGGAGCTATGTGTATATTTTCTTTCTGCACTGTCATCCTTTGCAACTTAGGAATATCCGTCTTTCTTTAATTCTTAGAAAATTTTGGTCATTTTTTTGAATATCAATTTTCTCTTATTCCCTCTATTCCTTCCTCTGAGCTTTCTACTAGCCTGTACATGTTTAGAATTGGGTCATCTGTTTTCTTGGTATGAAATACTTGACAGTCTTTATATATTCTTAACCCAGGTAGGGTATTAGATATGACTTATGAACATTGTCTGTGTAGGTTGTTGTGTCTCTTAAAAGAATAGAATATTCAAATATAGAAGTTCTTAATTTTTATGAAAGCTGACTTAGCTATCTAAGGCCAAACCTGAAAATTTTCCATAGCTTTGTAATGTCTTCCAAGCCAAAAAGTTAAATCTCACTTTATTTTTTTTTTTCAGCATTGTTTTTGTGATTCTAGAACTTCCATATTTCCACTGGAATTTTAGATAACCCCCTTTGGAAATTTCTACCACAGTATTCCCTAGAAGTTTAATTGTAGTTGCATTGTATATATAGTTTAATTTGAAGGTAACCACAGCTAAATGGCAACATTTCAGGTCCATGAATATAGTATGTTTTTCAATTATTTGTGTCTCTTCCTTTCTCTTGGGTGAGAAGAGCTCCCTTCCCCCAGCTTGATGAAAAATCTATTCTTGATATCACTCCTCAAGCAGAAAGACAAATACTTTCTCTTTTGGACCAGAATTAACCAGGGATGTCTGCCTTCTCTATTGTTCTCTGAGATCACAGACTCGGGGATGCCTTAGTCAGGAAAGTGCTTGCCTTAGAAGCCCGAGGTTCTAATTTTAATCCCCAGGACTCATATGAAATGGCTTGGACACATAGTTGTTTGTCCTTATAATTCCAGTGCTGGAGAGAAAGACAGATATCTGGGGCTCACTGGCCAGTCAACCTAGCCTTACTGATGAGTTCCATGATATGGAAAATTACAGTATTCATGCTCCTGAAGAATGAATGATGTTATGAATGTTGGCTCCATCCCAGTCAAAAACAAAGTAGTTTGTTTTTAATTGATGAATTTTATAGAATGAAACAAATGGATGAAAAGACTGTTCTGAAAATGTTGACCATTGAAGTATACAGTTCAGCTGAATTAAATGGTGTGATGCAGTTATCATTTGTGATGAGGTAATCCTAAAATATCCACATACTTCTGTGGCAAACTGATTTTCAACAAATATGACTAAGTAATTGAAGGGAAGAAGAAAATTGTTTTTTAACAAAGGTTTCTGAAACCAAGGTTTCTGAGCTTCTATGGAAGGAAATGAAGGTTGACCATATGTCATACCATATATATAGTATTTATGTCAACACCAATCATAGGGATGAAATTAAGAAATAATGCCATGGAATTTTGAGGAAAAAATAATAAGGACCCTCTTTGTAACCTTGGTAAATCAAGATTTTCTTGATATGGCACACATACAAATAAAAAATTATCAAATAAAAAATGCTAAAATTAATTTTATCTGAATTAATAAAGAAAGAATTTTTCAAATAAAGAAGTCCCATGCTGATTAGAAATTCACAAAGCTGGTGTTTATATATTGTATGTATATATTATACTCATTTTTAGAATGAGTCCACTGAAGGGCAAATTACTTGAATGGATTCTTTGTCAAAGACTGTAAATAACCAAATGAGCTCATGAAAAGATAGTGATTATTTCTACAAAATACAAGTGGAATATTAAAACCAGAATTAAACACTACCACACACCCAGAAGAGCAGCTGAAATGGGAAGAACAGCCATTTTGTGCTGGAGAGGTTATGAAGTGGCATTATCACAGACTCACATAACCACTTTGAAAAGCACTTGGTGGTTTTTAACACAATTAAGCATACTGTTAACACTCAACCTAACATTCCCAATGTTGAGTATTAATTACAGAATATGAAAACATGCCTATCAAAAGACTTGGACACAAATACTCATATCTACTTAATAATCATCACTATGGTCTGGAAACAGAGCAAGGGCATGTGGATGATTAGTAGATAAACATATTGTGGACCATCAACTCCAGGGGCTGTACTCAGCTGTGTGGAAGGTATTGAATCAGTGATGCAATAAATCCTAAATGCATTCTGTGAAGCTAAAGGAGCCTGATACAGGAACCATTGATTCTGCTATTCCATTGAAATAAAATTCTGGAAACTACAGCAAGAGCTACTAATTTCATGGTTGTTTTGGGTTTGGATATGGACTGAACTGGTAGTAAAGGAATAAAAGAGGCCTTTATGGGGAGGGATTAAAATATTCCATTGTATAATGGAATAATGGTAGATCTTAATCATTTTTATTATAGTGCTCTTCCTTCCTTCTTCCTTCCTGTTTTCCTTTCTTTCTCCCTACTTTTCTATCATCCATGTATCTACTTACCTACTATCCAGTAATCCATAGGTAATTCTACCAATATCATATAATAATAGTTTTCAGGTTGATGAATTTTTGGTATGTAAAATATGCCTTAATGAAGACAATAATAGAAAGCTAATATTTGAACCACATGAGCTTATACATGCCTGTAACACAAACACTCTAGAAGCAAACACAGGAGAGTTGTGAATTTGAGACCAGTCTAGGTCACATAGTTACAGGACATACTCTCACTTTATAGTGATACCTTGTCCCAAAACTGGGGGGGGGTGTTTTCAGGGGTAGGGTAACAGGAAAGCAAGAATGAAGAAATTCCAGAAAACTAAAAGTCCAGTTTTTCTTTGGAGGAAAATACTGAGTGAGGTAACAGGCCAGTTAGCAGGGTTTCATTACAAGAAATTCAAAAGTCACTCTCTTAGAAGACTCCTCTAAATACCTACATGTGCATTTTGCTTCAGACCAAGATGAATTATTTTTCTTTCCCTTTTTAATATTAACCATTTATTTCTCCTATACTTCAAAAGTTCTTTAGTGTATTTTTTTAAATATGAAAAATGCAATCAAATATTGGTCATTTCATTGTGTCATTCCTGTGAGTGGATAATGCTAATTGTCTGAAGTCAAACTGAGGCAGGTCTTTCCTCTTCCTCTTCCATATTCAGTCAGCACTTGTTCCACTTGCCTCTGGGACTGATAGCCCTGACTCTCCAGCCCAGCCATCACCATAGTGAATTCAGGCAGGAACCTAGGGAACAAAGGGTGGTGTGAGCCTTCTTCTTAGTTCATCTCAACAGTGGCCTAGGTCTAAAAGCCATCTAGCTATAAAGGGCTGATAACACAGAAGGCATTGTAGACTCAAGATATTTTTAAATATCAGATTTTTGGAAAACTAGAGGTGAGGGAGATCTATCCCAACGAGCCTCATTAGCTTGCCTTGCACATCCGATGGCTTCATTACCAACACAGTCACACAGAAGTATTTAAAAGTTTTTGCTGCTGTTGGTAAAATCTTTAGCCCACATCTTTTATGGCTTTTCCATCTTCTGTAACTGTCATCTCCAGCATTTGCAGCCCTCCTGAAGAGAGAGGAGAAAATATGTGGTGTATATAATCTATGATGGCTGAACCCTCTCTCCATCACTCATAGGCATGAAGGAGAATGAGAGTATGAGTTATCATCACCTCCTCATTCACAGAGATAAAAACATAGAAATGTCAGTCCAGCACTTAGTAAGACATACATGCTAAGCAAGGCAGAGGACAGTAAATTGCCCCAGGATCTTCTTTTACTCTTTCAACAATAAAATGCTAAGATTGAAGGAGGCAACATAAGTTGAAATAAAATCACTCTTTTACCAAATTACTCTTTATATTGATTGGTATATACAAAATGTTTGCCATTGTTTAGAGGGTCCAATAGCCATGGGGGCCACAGAGAAGAGTCAAATGTATCTGCATTTGTAATGGGTAGCTTCATAGCATCTGTCTGGTTCAAGGACATCTATGGAGTAAGACTGCAAACCTTCCAAGAAACAATTCTACAAAATGTGTGACTTTGAGTCTGTCCTTCGCCTTGATTTACTCAGTACCAAGGTAGGTTTCACGCTCCTACCTGTGTTGTTGTCTATGCAATCTGCCATTTCTTGGGTCTGAGCTTACCATCACCTGTGTGGGCCTCTGTAAACCACACCAAATGCACATGATTTCAGTGAAGAAAAGGGTTCTCTCATCAACGTTCACCTCTACTAACTTGGAGCCATATAGGAGTTTGTGAAGCTACCATATTAAAATCCCATGTTAGAGTAATCCCACAATATTTATTGCTTGTCATATTCTTCTCTAACTCTTCAAAGAATGATCTTACAACATTATGAAGCTAAATTGAGTCTCTTGTATGCATAAGCCCTCTCATTGGTTATCCTTGCAAAGAAACACAGGATACTATACCAGGCTAGCTGCTTATGTGGACTCTTGTTCATGGCGAGGGCATCTTTCATATTTACTGAGAGTGTTGGATCCATACAGGAGCCTTAAAGACTGTTAAGATGATTAAAAGCTGCATTTAGTAGTTGCTCTAGTAGCATCTTGACAAACATTTTCATTTTATATCTCTCAAGCAAGCCCATAAAACAGCATGATCTAAAAATTCTTAACAAACATATTAATAAAAAATTTAAAGATGCACGGATTGCTGGTGCTGTTTTGAGTTAATTACACAGTGCTGTTGCCTTGTGTACACCTTAATTAGATTAAATATTGATCAGCACACTTGCCATTGATATTTAATTAGCACACAACAACTGTCTTGTTATATCTGGATGTAGCTTTAAATTAACTTAAAAGTCTAACCTGAAATGAAAAGTAATGGAATGATATAGAACATATAAAAAGGGTTGGGAAACTCAGTTCAAAAATTTAAAAAGTGGAAAAAATGAAGCCTTACCTGCTTTAATGTCTTAGGGCAGTGATTCTCAACCTGTGGGTCAAGATTCACAAGATGGTCACCTGAGACCATCTGCATATCAGATATTTACATTATGTATCATAATGGTAGCAAAATTACAATTATGAAGTAACAACAAAAATAATGGTATGGTTTGGGGGGGGTGGTCACCAAAGCATGAGGAACTGTATGACGAGGTCACAGTTTTAGGAAGCTTGAGAGCTACTGGTGTAAAGTAATTAGACAGAAGAATAACAAACCACCGTAATTTCCACATGTAGTCTTTTGCTTATACTGTCTGCTGTGCTATGTTCATCTATCACTCTGTATTAAGGACAGCGTTATGAAATATTGCACTATTCCCAAGGAGTATTGTCTTTGTTTATTTCAAAAAGAACTGGGGTTTTAAACGGCATCATGGCTTTCCTAGCCTGTGATTAAGGCTGTTTATTTTCTGGCTGATGAGCTGAGCACCATTTCACTGGGGAGATGCTGTAATTTTCCCATGATCTGGAAAATAATTCATAGCACTTTTATGTTGTCATTAACTGTCACATCTCTTGAGTTAAATATGAGTCCTGTCATTGGGAAGTCAGAAAGTGGCTCCTAAATTTCTCAATTTCATTAGCAATTGATTCAAATCATTTCCTGAAAATCATCTGAATTGACATGAATTGCAGTGGTTCCTCAGCTCTGTGATTAATTAACCAAGCCATCAGGTTCACATTAACCTATTTATCAATCTTACGATTTCCTGCTTTTCAGAAAAAAATTAAAAAGCACTCTCATGATATTTTATGAGTTTTGAGAAAAATTAAAATGGGGCTAGAAAAAAATAAAAAGGTAATCTGTCCTTCCTAATCCAGAAGCACCATGTTACTAAATCCTATAACCCAGATGGGACAAAAAGAGGCAGAGTCAATTCATTTCTGCAAGTCCCAACTCCTTTAAGAAACTAAGCTGATAAATGAATAAAATAACCCATTGCTTTTCTAGTACCTTAAAAATTGTACACGCACACACACACATACACACACACACACACACACACACACACATGCACACACAATTGTGATGTTTTGTTACTGTTAGCATCCATTACATGGATTTAAAAGTTGTCTGTGGACTTTCAATTAAGAAACAAGCTTATGGGGCTCAGGAATGGCTCAGTCAATTAAGTATTTGCTATGCAAGCATGAGGACCTGAGTTCTGATCCCCATAACTTACTTAAAAAAGAAAAGTAATGAAAGCAGAATGTGGTGGCTGAGAGTGGGCAGCAGAGAGGTCCCTGGGGATTGCTAACTGTGTTAGTAAACTTCAGGTTAATTGAGAAAGTCTGACTCAGATGGAGATGGAGATGGCCTTTGGATGACACCTGCTGTCGATCTCTGACCTGCACCTGTGTGCACACATACATATATATATATACCCAAGCTTATTAATAGGACTTCAGAAGCTCCAAAGGAAAATTACAATTGACATTCTGGAAGCCACATAGATTACTATGTTGCTATTTGCATTTGAAATACTATTTTCAATTAAAGACCATGTTGTCTGGATCTCTTTTGAGCTATTATTTATAACAAGGACCCACAATCAATTGCTTCAACCTGAAATGCCAGTATCAAGGCCTTCCAAGCTTGGGCCACACCAAAAGCCATTTGTTAGCTGAGAAAAAAGCCAGCAAAGCACCAAGCTGTTTGCTTCTTTGAGTTCCCTCAGACTTTGCTAGATTCAATTAATAATTGGTTCTTTTCCAAATAAATGAGTAGCCAACTGAATTTAGCCCCCTTTCTATGCAAAAAAAAAAAATTGCTTTATGTATAACCACAAAATAAATGTCTCATTCATCACAAATTCCCCTGTTATTATTTGCAGCAAGCTGGGATTTCTCTTTTAAAACTAACTGCATTTTCAGTGCCAGGCCTCCTCTGGTGATGGATAACAGTTTGAGCCACACAGGAGCAGCCACACATGAGGGATTAGAGGGGACACAGGATTTGGTAAATCTCTTCCCTCAGTTCTCTGCCTGTGGTGTCCTGAGAAGGACAAGAATCAGAGGACCTGGGGTCCAAACTGACCACAGCATTTTCATAGCTTCCTCTGCTCAGCCACAAGGGTCAGGGAGATGAAGAGAACTGAACTGTCTTCTCTGCGGCTTCTCATTTTCAGAGAAATGTGTGGCTGGTTTTCCTCTCACTGTATTGTACAGACGAGGCCTTGCTTAGGCTAAGAGAGGACCACAGAGAAATCACCCCAAGAATAGTTTTCTGAGAACCTGTGTGGAGTTCTTCCTCTCCTTTGATAGCCGCAGAAGGACTCCTCAGTGAGGAAACAAGGAGTCTGATATTTGAAGTCACTGTAGATCATTGTACTTCTGAGGTGAACCTGCCACGTACCTCTGTGCATATTAAAGACCCTCATGGAAGCTATCTTCCTGCTAACAATACTGTTTTTCAATTCTTATTCTTAACTTTTTGAAATTAATAGATAGTAATTACAAGGTTGGAAAGATGGCCCAGTGGTTATTAGCACTGATTGATCTTCTAAAGGACCCAGGTTTAATTCCAAGCACCCACACAGCAGTTCAGAGCTGTCTGTAATTCTAAAATCTGACACCCTCACACAGAGAGACATATGCAGACAAAACACTAATGCACATAAAATAAAAATAAAATTGAAAAATAATTACATATATTTATATGGTATGGTGAGAGTTTATATACACACATGAATGAATAATTCAAACTCAATAACATATCCATTACCTCATACACTTAGCATTTCCTTAAACTTAAAAAAAATTGTATGAGGGCTAGGTTGATGGTGTAATGTGTAAAGGGCCAGCAGTGCAAGTATGAAGACCTGAGTTTGAATGTCCTGCAACCATGTTGACAGTGGCAGCATGTGCTTGTAGCCATAAAGATGGGGGTAGGGCCAGGGACTTGCTGGGCAGCCAATATTGCCAAACCAGGGATCTTTAGCTAGAGTCTGAGATCCTGTCTCAAAATTATCATGGTGATCCACATAGAAAAACACTTGCCACTGACCTCTGGCATCCATAAACACAGGCAGGCATGGATGAATACACTGGCGTACATAAGTGCGTCTAGTCTCCAAAGGAGGTCTTTCATATAAATGCATATAAGAATCAGGGGACATTCTTAAACTCACTTCATAATCTGAAACTTGTGTTGTATTATGGGATTCCTCCTGCTGCGCACACACATATTTTTTTTTCACTTCCTTGGGCACCTTATGCACACCAAAACTGTATCTTTTTCTTTTTTTAACTTAAAGAGTTCATTTGTTTTGTATGACCATTAAAACCCCGACAGGACTCACTCTCATCACCTGGTTTCAATCTCTCTCTCTCTCTCTCTCTCTCTCT
>NW_022196915.1:9950812-9972381 GCF_008632895.1 Mastomys coucha | reverse complement strand
CTCTCTCTCTCTCTCTCTCTTTCTCTCTCTCTTTCTCTCTCTCTTTCTCTCTCTCCAGCTCTCACTCTTGCTCTCTCTCTCTTCCACATAACTTCATGATAACAGAGAAGCCCAAGTCTCCCTGACCCTCTCTGATATGCTTGCAGTCTTCCTTTTAATCTGTATAATGCTAGGGTTTCACCCTGTGGGAAGACAAAGCCTTGTCCTAAGGAAAAATAATCCACAGGAGAGACACACTATAAGTACCAAAAATGAATGACCTAAGTCCATGCTACAGCTTTGGCATATTGCCAAAAGATACCTCCAATTATAATGCTAAAGAGAAAGAAAGATCCCTTTCCCATAGATTATCTCCTATCCCCACTCTTTTGCTATAAAGCATCGTTATCCCCAGCCCTTTCTTGAATCTGCCATGCTTTCAAGCTCCTGGGCTAGCACTGCGAGGATAGAAAGGGATTGCATTTGCAAATGTCAGTCCCCGTCATCCATCTCCCCTCATTCCAACAATACACATTCGAGGTTCAGCAATCGCAGTTATATATTTTTCCTTAATGTTGTTGTAAGGTAATGGTTCTCTTATCTGAAATTCATCAGCCTGCTATAAATTTAAACTCCATTACTGCCAATAGAGAAAAGCTAAGCAGCAAACCACTTTCAATAAATTTGCACTTATGCAATTGAACTGTTATGGCCTCCTAGGAGAAGGTGAAACTCGTCGTGAGATATTTAAGTTAGTCTGAGTCACTGCTTCCTCTGGTGTTAAATTGGATCCACCGAGAGATGCTGGGCAGCACTTGTCAGTCCTGAGTTATAAGGAGAAATTTCAGCTCCCCCAGCACCTCCCCCTCCTCCAATTCTGTCTCCAGCATTCCTTGTTAGATGGCATTATGGCGAGGAACCACTGCATTGCTCTGTGACTTGGCACAACTAAATGCTACAAATGGAAACCCTGATGGATGAATACTTTTATGAATGATGTTAATGAGGATCAGACCAGCCCAAACTCTGGGGATCACTCATGTCCATTTATAAAGCCTTAAGTGAGGGCACATATACATTCAAAGCCAAAGAATAATGACTAACATGTGCGTGGGACATCACCCATGCAGCAAGAATGCTGCTTTTGGGTGTGCAGCAATCCTGGCTACATTTGCTTACCTTCTTTTATTTCTGATGGGGAAAATGAAGTTCTGGGAGTAAAATGTCAGGTGTGTGGCAGTTATGTCTCTGTATCAGTCCTCCTGGCCTGTGGCTTTGGTAGGTGAAAGCATCTAGTTCAGTAATCTTAAGAAGACAGCTAAGAAAACCCATTGTTGAAAAAGAGCCCCTTAATGCTGGGGATGGCTGTCAGCAAATGCTTGCCTTGAAAATGTGAGGACACAAGCTTGTTTGTTTGCTTGTTTGTTTGTTTTAGTAAACAAAGTCCAGGTGTGGTGGCATGTGCTTGCAAACCCTGTACTAGGGAGTAGAGATTAGGGAGGTAGAGTTCCCTGGAGCTAACTTGCCGTTGAGCCTTGCTTATTTTGTGAGCTCTAGGTTGGTAAAAAAAAAAGCCCTATCTCAGAGAATAAAACAAAACAATAAAACACAAGGTGTCTGAGAAACAATAGCCAAGGCTGCCCTCTGGTCCTCACATTCACATACATGGTCATATACCTGCACATTCACCTGTACACAGACACATGCATCTGTGTATTAACACGTATACAGGCACCTCACCACACAAAAACACACACACACATGCACACTGAGAGGGAGATACAGAATGAGAACAAGAGAGAGGGAGCAAGAGAGAGCGAGAGAGAAGAGAGAGAGCGAAGGGGAGAGAGAGACACACACACACACACACAGAGAGAGAGAGAGAGAGAGAGAGAGAGAGAGAGAGAGAGAGAGAGAACCTTTAATTGAGCTGAAAGGAGAGAATGAGCTATGGACAGTCAGTGCTGTAGCCTTAGAGGGAGTCTCTAGAGGCTACTCATCTTAAGCATTCCAGCTTGGAAGGGAAGGGAGCTGGCCAATTAGATGTGATGGTTTGCAAACTGGGGACAGGGTGACCAACCAACAGCTAAGCTATTAAGGAGAAGGTTTGGGGATGCAGAAATTTAAGATTAGTTCTATTTATTGTTGAGAAAATTCTCACATCTCTCTATATACTTGGCATGGGAACTTTGTCTCCCTGGGCATAATGAGCATGCTACAGGTTTCAGGAGTTTAGTTGTCACATATAAACACATGCACACATGTACACACATTTGCCTCTCCAAGCTGTATTTTTGCCCCCCAGCCTTGGAACCCATGCTAAGGCCAGAACTAGCATTGCCTCCCAGTCACAAGAACTGAACAGCATTTGTGGTTAATTGGATGATATACATTATTCATGAGCCTTGAGTCTATGATGCTTTTGGCATTTGTTGTTGGGGGTGTGTGCTCGAAATAAGGCATTAGTTTTCTTGGTACAAAATATTCCATATTTAAATTTCATTTTACAATCCACTTTTCAATGTGAGAAAATTAGAAATGCTTTTAAGCAAAGTTGGGGACAAGGAAGTAGATAGAAAACAAGCAGCAGAGACCTTAAGGAGAGAGAAGGAAGCAGTAGGGGCGGGGGTTTCCAAGCTCTGGGTACAGCGGAGAAAGACTAGGCCTACAAAGGAAACAAACATGTTGATAATGACAAATAATTTTATGGATATATAATTCTATATTCATACTATTTATGCTGTATTTATCAATACTTTATAAATCTATACATATATCTCCTCAAAATTTATTTCAAATTACTGAGATTAGGGATTTTTTTTTATCCCATCTCACACTTATATATGTTAAAAGGCATCACTGAAAGACAGAAGAAACCTACTTTGGGGCTTATATAGTGTCCGTTTTCTTTTCATTTAGTATAAACTTCAAACCTATCAGACTCATTTACAGAGTTCAGGTTGAATTCCACACTTTCCTATCCACAATGTATTTAGATTCCTCAGATGAAGATTATGTAAAGAAATCACTTTCTTTTAGAAGTGAGGGAGCTAAAGCATTCGGAGGAGTCTGGAGTCCCCTCTGTGTCAGTGGGGGAGAGAGATCAAGAAGTTGGGAATTATTGTACTGCTCTCACTGTATAGTCACTGATTCCTGGGGAAACACATTTGTTTTGAAGTCAAACAAGTATGAGCCCAAGCACCATGAAGTATGGCACCTGGGTAAGTTTCTTGGTTGTTAAGTTTCAATTACTCAGTGGGCACAGGCTCCTGCTGCTAAGTCTGATGAGCTGATTTCTATATCCAGGACCCACATGGTAAAAGAAATATCTGGTACTCACAAATTGTCCTCATACCTCCATACATGTACACACATACTCATGTGTACACACTCATGTGTACACAATCATGTGTACACATATATCTGCACATACATATGCCTACAAACACATATACACATATGCCTGCACATACACATGCCTATACACATATAAAAACACATAAGCCCATACACACATGCCTACACATACATACTCTCTCTCACATACACACACACACTAAGTAAAAAATGAAGTTGATTTCTTCCTGTGTTTGTTTCTTCAGTTGTAAACTGAAGGCAAGCTATATACTTTTGTCATGAGATTTAGAGAAGATAACTCCAGAATATTGTAGAATGGTGCCCGGGACATACTAGATCTTTATAAGCATCTGATTGACTCATCTGTTTTTCAGTGTTATTATAACTTATCTGTTTTTCAGTGTTATTTTAGAGTCTGAATATGTACCCCACTGAGATATTCTTACCATCAACACCCAGTTGATGTACAGTGGGGGCATTTGGCTAAATTCTCTGTCAGACATTAAGTTCTTCAGATCAAATATAAATTTCAGTTGTATTATTGTATTTTAACCAGGCCATAATTCGGTCAGTGGGTAGTCAGTAATAATATAAATCATCTTTTTACATCAAAGAGCCTTGAGTAAGATGCTATTTTTTACATGCCCCTGTTTAATGATTCCATCAGAAACAAGTGCCAATTCTGTTTTTTTGTTTTTGTTTTGTTTTTTTTGGTGGTGCAGAAAAATTGAATGTATGAGAATATTGACAAGACAAGTTTCTCTTAGGAAAAGTGGTTGATGTTCTTAAGACCAAGCAAGAGCCAAGATTCCTACTTAATAGAATATGAGACAGTTTTGCAAGGAAATGGTGAATAGTCCAGGCTCAGGACTGGAAAAGAATCTTCACATAGCCATCCTATATTCACCCAGCAGGCATTCCCAGCAGTCGCTCCTTCTCATATAGACTCTAGAACCGTTGTTTTGGTTGAACTTTCAGAAGAGCAGAATGAATAGGCTGCCAGGTTGCTGAGTATTTCATCAGAGAAGTCCCCAAGCTGGAATAAAGTGATTGCCTGTCACCCAGAGTATGATGCATGACCCAAGAGACTCATCGCAAGAGTGAAAGAAATTTCTTAGAAGTTTCCCATTAAAATTCATGTCCATTTACATTCAACTTTAAGGTAAATGCCTGTTTACTTTAATGCACATTTGCCCCTTAAATCTCATAAAATAGGCATTCTGAGAAAATGCACCATGTTTGTTCTGCATATTAGGATAACCAGACTCACAGCTGTGTGGCTCTGATTAGAAATGAGGGCTTGGAGGGGCTCTCTTTACTTGGGCTATTCCCCAAATCTCAGGTCAAGCTAAAAGTGTACACTGCACCTCTGGTTTATCATCACTGGGCACAAGCTGATCAGCCTCTGTGGGTGAGGGTGTGTCTAATAATGACCTCTGACCCATCTGTCAATTCTTCTTAAGGAACCACAGAGGACACTTGCTTCCCTTCAAAAGCCTCAAGAGCAGCTGAACTCATTTCTTTTCTGTCCAAGTGTATTAATTTCTGCTTCTGTAATGAGATACAAAAGAGAAAAGGGAAGAAGAGTGATTGGGCATGATGAGTTATGGAGCTTGCCTTCTCATCAGCGATGTAAAACAGCCTGGCTCTATTTACTGCTGCTGACAGCAAGATCAATAAATAACACTTCAATGACACAGGGAGGGAAAGTGTGTACTCACAGAAACCAAGGGAGCCAGAGGGAGAAAGAGATGACATCCCTTTTCTCTTTTCACTGTGCTTGGAGTCACCTGTTTCATAGGCAAAGAAAGAGTGACATATATTTAATTTTGTTTTAGAAAAGGAGGATGAATGTCCCCCCACATCACCCTGACCCCTACCCCAGAAGTTCCAGAATGAGCTTTGGTTTAGAAAAGAGAAAATAAAGGGGTCCAAGTCTCCTTCTGTGTAGTTGCACCCCATGTGAGCCTATAAGCTCTTCCCCAAACCAACTATGCAACAGACCTATTCACGGTGACTTGAGGAGGGTACTTGATTCTTAGCTCCATTTTAGAAAGTGTGCAGGGATAAGTTGGAACCCAAAGGACACACAATGGATTATTGGATGGCCAAGAGGATGCTGACCACTAAGAAAGACCTTCTCAGGCCCACCAATTGGATGGGTTACTTGCTGGAAGGCGACACGGGTACTATCAACAAGAGGCTGATAGCACCACTGCAGAAGTCTCATGCTTTGTGACGTACGACCTACATGAAATATCCGCTTGGGTATTCAGCTGGCTGAACTGGGCTGTTCCACACATGGAAGGCAGTGCCTCTGGCCTCTGCTCTGTGGACAGCTGTGTGATAAACCTCCCCTGAAAGCAGATCAAGGAGACGGTTTCATGTTTGGAGAACAAAACCATTCTATCTCTTTTATTTGCCTTACATTTCCTAATTTTGTTGACGTCAGACTAGTACATACATTTAGGCTAAATGCTGACAGTGTCTGAGGTTAGTGTACAGCTCTTTTACATAATAGTCTTTGCAGCATTTTTAAAAAGTTTGGGCAGGACCCATTTGTAGTAGTTGCATAAGTATTTGGAAGATAGAAGGAAAGAGAAGTGGGGAATTCATTAAGGCAAGTGTGGTGAGTTGAGTAATGGACAGCAGAGAGTGCGAGAGATGGGTAAAGGGGCAGCATGGAAACTAAGCCAGTGAAAGATACCCCTTTCATTTCAGGATGGAAAGGAAAATTCCCAGCTAGTAGTACTGGGTGCTTACCAGATGCCATGTACTGTTGAAAGTACCTTTACAGGTACTGATGTTTCTAATCCTCAACTCACATGTCAAGTCCATGAAATTGGGCTCCTTTCCTCCTCTGTTTTTATCAGGAAGCACAGAGGCTGATGGACTGTTTAAGGCAGTGGTTCTCAACCTTCCTATTGTGGCAACTCTTTAATACAGTTCCTCATGTTGTAGTGACCTCCATCCATAAAATTATTTCATTGCTACTTCATAACTGTAATTTGCTACTGGTATGAATCATAATATAAAATCTGATATGCAGAATGTCTGCTTCTTTTAAAATTTTTAAGAATGATTGATTGTTATTTTTATGTGCATTAGTGTTTTGCCTGCGTGCGTGTCAATGTGAGGTCATCAGATTCCCTGGAACTATAGCTACAGTTTGAACTGCCATGTGGAAATTGAACACACAGGTCCTCAACTACTGAGCCATCTCTACAGCTCCACAGAGTATCTGATATGTGACCGACCCCCAAAGGGGTTGGGATACACAAGTTGGGATGCAATGGTCTAGGGCCACAGGAGGCAGTATTTGACCCCAGGATTTGATTGTTGGATGACTACCTGAGTCTGACCTCTCATATGCTCTCAAGTCATTCATTTGCTCAGTAGATCCGTATAGAGTACCTACAGATGTGTCAGTTGCCTTCCAGGAAGATATATTTGAGAAAAGCTCATCATGATCTGAAGGACAGGTGTGCTGATGAATGAAACTTCACCTTAACTGTTAGCTCCTTGTTTTGGGGTGTTGGTCTATATATCCCTAAAGTGGTAAGATAGAGGTAGAAGGAGAGTGGATGGGTATTAAAGGGAGCACTTTTCTGGGCAGGAAAGGGAGCCTGATAACATAACTGAAAGGTTTCCAGGGAGAAGGCAGGAGGAGATGTCTCTAGGTGTCTTAGAGACAGGCAGTTGTAACCATGGGAGACAGGTGATGCTGAATAGGGATAACATGGAATTCAGAACAGGCCAGTAAATCAAGGTGGTACAGAAGGAACAATGGGTATTTGGAGGGAATAAACCATAGCCAAACTATAACAATACAAGAAAGAAAATATTTTTAAAAAATATTGGGAAGTGAATAACCATTTGAATTTTCTTCTGCCAAAAAGTATGCTTCACACACTACTTTAAGGTAGTTGGCAGTTAATTTGGAGTGACAGTAATATTGGGGTTTGAGGAGGGATGGAGTAGCATGTTTTAATTCTCTCATCCAGAGCAAGCAGTGCTAGAACAAAGGCTAGATTTTGAAGGTTTGTTTTCACAGGACCTAGTGAGTGTTTTACCCTCATCAGCTGTTGAGAGGAGGAGGACCCTCCACGTCTGCTCTGTGTCTCAACCTGAAAAATGTCAGGCCTCTAGCTTGTTAACCACTGATTTGGCCATCATTAGTTTCTGCTTCAGCTGACTGCCACATTCATCTTCACTTAAAACATTACCATCCCAGAATATGGTGGTCTGTAGGTGTTCTTCTATAATGCTCAAGTGCCACATTGGAACATGTTTCAATTTCAAGTGACACACTAGTCTAACTTTCTCCATCCTTTAATTTGACTCAGTGGTAACACTGCCTGAGATAACAGGAAGCACACAGTGAGTTATGATCATTCATTTAACACAGTCTCCCATGATCTAGCTGAACCTTGCCAGTGTGCATGCATTTGGTTCCTGACATCTTGTATGCCAAGCACCTCTGGTATGATACATGAGATGTGCGTACATCCTTCCATGAAAACATGTGTGAGTTGTGTAGTCAAAACAAATATAACAAGGCCGATTCTCCTCCAGGAGGCATAATTTTATTGCATTTTTAACTGAGTAAAAGAAATTGTTTCTTGAAGAATAGGTGGGGATAATACATCAGATTTTGTGTTTCTTATATTCTTTTTGTAAGATTCATTTTTTTTTCATATTTTGAGGCAGGGTCTCTCTTGGCTAGACTGGATTTCACCACATAGATTAAGCTGCCTTCAAACTCACAGAAATTTGTCTACCTCTGTCTCCTGAATTCTGGGCTTACAAGCATGTGCCACCATTTTTGGCTATTTTTATTTTTATGAATGTGTGAAAAAGAGAGAGAGACACAGAGATATAGAGAGATAAAGAGACACAGAGACATAGAGATATAGAGACACAGAGACACACAGAATCACATGTGTGCAGGTCCCTCAGGAGTCCAAAAGAGGGCATCAGATCTTTTGGAGCTGAAGTTACAGGTGGCTGTGAGCTCCCTGTGAGTTCTGGAAAGCAAACTTGGATCATCTGGAAGAATAGCAGCCATCATTTTACCACTGACCCTCCAATTTCCCCAGACCTTGATGCTCATCTCTGAGAGGAAGAGACAGGAGACATTGCTACTGGCCACCATACTATGGAGGAGAAACCTTGCTTGACCTTTCTTTGGTAAAAGTAGTAGGAATGGTTTTGGTGGCAGCAGAGAGGTCTAAAATCATGGTGCTGGCATATGTATTCCAGTCAATAGCAAAATGAATACTTGAGAAACTTGTCAAAAAGCATTGTTAATTCGATTAACTTCAATAGCATTTCATAGATTTGAAAAAGAGATATGCTCTATATTCACAGGTGTGTACACAGTCATATCCGTGTGATCAGAGCAGTGTTACTGTGTATCCCCATGATCACTTTGTATATTTATACCTCTGCCCTATAATTCCAGGATCATCTCTATGCAGTATTTACTCTACATACATACATCATATACATACGTACATTCATACATACTTATTAATATAAGAGAAAGGTAGTCTTCAATTTATCTCTCTTAATGTTGACCAACTGTTTTCAACTTTTCACAATTGTCCATAAGCACTCTTAGGTGACAGCCTTGTTTAGATACCTGCAAACTCCTCAGCTGGTGTTGGCTTTATGTAGCATAGAGTGTCCCTCCTAGAGTAGCAGGGTCATCTTTGTTGCAAGTGTTTGAGACCTAATGGTAACATCTCACACTGAAATTCTTCAGTTTGCATTTATTTAGCCTACTTTGAAACCAGTGATGAAAGATCAAACTTGACATTCTTCTTCTGTATGGTAGGGTCCTTCTCAGATAAGGTCTCTACTGATGATTAGAAAGATGGCTGTTGGCACCCCCAGGCTTCATTCTAATGGTTTTTGATGTAAAAAGATGAGAAACATTTTTCTTTCAGTGTCATATGTGGAATTATGTTTTTTTCTCACTAGCTCCTCTTGGGTCAAATTCTACACACCCAGGTCTTATTATTGAACCTGATGAACTTTGTTCTAACTATAGAGTTTGACTATAACCTAGGGCAAGAGGAGGAAGTAATGCTCTATGATTCTAGCTCTATCAGAACTACTTAGACAGTGAGAGTGTGTTTGTGTGTGTGTGTGTGTGTTAACATATGTGTGTATGAGTGTGTGTCTCTCTGTATCTCTGTGTGTATCTGTTTCTGTGTGTATGTGTCTGTGTATTGGTGTCTGTGTGTATATGTTGTGTTGGAGATAGAGAAAGGTAAGAAGCAGGAAATCTCAATCATTGATCCCAATTTCTCACTTGTTATTTACCAATCTTTACTGATTTACCCAACCTTCAACCATAGTCCCACCACAAGCATCCTCTAAGTAACATCTGGAGATATTCAGGACTTTCCCAGGGAGGTCAAGAGTCAACTAGGGCCTGAGGGAGACAACACATGCTAGACCAATCATCCTTAAAATAGACAGCAATGGTCTTCATTTAAGAATCTTAGAAAAGTAGCAAAATCATTTGAAACATGTCATATGCCTCACACAAATGATTGGCATCCAGGAAAATGAGGACCACAGATTAGATCGTTGGAAGAGTGATGTACCCTTCAAAAGTGCTTCCAAGGCAACTCTCAGCTTTCATCCCCAGATGGTTGTAAACATCTTGAACATCAACTCTTCTTAGTGTTACAGTGAGGCCCCATGCTTAAGCTCTTTAAGCACCAATTTCATGGTCAGTGCAATGGGCATGCAGATTCTGGATTCTCATGGTCAGTGTAATGGGCATGAGGATTCTGTGTTCATCATGCTTTTCTTTCTGACAAATACAACCCTACTTTTAGTAGGAATACCAATATACTGTGAGGCTTACAACCTCCAGTCTTCTTTGCAGAAAGTCAAATGAGTTATAAATGGAAACCTTTAGGAACAAAGAAGTGGAATCCTATCAAAGGGAGCTTATTAGTCTAACTCATGTTACTGTAACAAAATGCCCAAAGCTGAGAACTGATGAAAAATGGTTTATTTAGCTGTTAGATGGGTCAGGATTCTGTAGTTGGTGGTAGGGGTTTTGATGACAGAACCATGCAGGGCATTACATATGAATCCTCTGATTACTCCCTCGTCTTATGAAGCCATCAGTATTCAACTAGAGGACTCAGCCAGGATGACCTCACCCACTCCTCATCTCCCCAAACTACCTCACTCCCTATAAACACTACAGGAGGATTAAGTGTCCAATGTCTCAGTGCATCATAGTGAGGATTAAAAGTTTTCAATACTTGAATAATTGGGGGCACACTGAAACTCTTTCTAAACTATAGCACAGGCTATGGCTTTGCCTTTATTCCTTGTTCCATCTGTCATTAGAGTGTGATGTCTTCAATGGCTGCAGCAGTTCCCTCAGGTTCATGAGGGAAACAGAATAGCTAAGCTGACAGTGTCAACAGCTACTTTCTTCTTTTGCTATTCAAGTAAACAACATAGAACTCTATGAGAGTTGTTGTTCTCCCCTCTTTTTTCTGTTTTTTTCCTCATTAAAGCAATCTATATAAAGCACTCATTGCAACCTGAATCTAAGCTACGTCTATGCTATTGTTTTGTTTACATTAGCAGGTGTCCATGGAAGGTTTTCCTCTAGCTATGTATGTCACAACTGCCACCTGGCTGACAATGTGTGTAAACTGAAGTTGATTTATAAGATACGCCCAATTGCGGAGATGTTAGCAAGTGAACATCATTTGTTTGAGAATTGGTAGTCTAGGATAATGATAGCAGCTCTTGATCACTGCATACTTCTTATTCTCTTGTGTAATGGTGCCTAGCTCATTGCCAAATGCATGGAGCGTTCTCTAAGTTTTAGATCTTCCCTTTCGTTCCCTTAATTTAGTATTAGGGTGTGTCTGCAGACCTGAGAGTCAGTGCCTCTTTAGACAACAGACAGTGTAAGTTCCAGGAAGTGGCCACCACTAACAGCTCTTTCTTAACCACTAGAGACTCCCAATCATGAATTTTGGAAATGTACCATGTACTGTAGGTATCTCTTATATCTGTCATTCAGATTGCCTCTTTAGACTATTTCTAACTATTGGGCTGGAATTAATCTCATTGGGACAAACCAGTTCATTGAAATATTAAGTGTTCTTGCCATGTCACATGCCCCCACCCAGGTCTGGAGGGAATGCAGCGTTTCCATGACAATGCCGTACGTTTAGTCAGCTGCACCTCAGAGTAAACAGTAATCCTTCAGAAAAACAAGAAGGTCATTACAGCAACTTGTCAAATCAATGCAGAGGGTGTCAGGGCCGATTAAGGCATCTTCTCTGGAAGCTGACACAGTGTCAATAGTACTGGGCCACCACCGCACAGGCAGATGATTGAAGTGAAGTGCCCATCAGTCAGGGCGTTGGGGTGGACTAACGATTCCCCACGCTGCCTATTAGAGGTACATGACAACTCAATCCTGCTTGCTGGCAAAGAGAGAGAGCAGGAGAGACAGGGAAGGGGGAAAATAGTGACCTTGTTGCTTTGTTTGAAGCTGAATTAAATTGACAAGAACAGCTAATCTTTACCTTGGGCGATTAGCAGAATTAAGGCCCACAACAAAGGGGCCCAAGGTTTTAACATCTATGCAAAGGCTCTGGGATGGTTATGATAGAGGAAGGCCTACTTGAGGACGCAGGTATCATCCACATAGTGATTCTGGGACCAGCCCTCTCCCAATGATATGTGGGCAATCCCATTAACACCTTGGCACAGCAGCATGCAAGGATGCAGACTCTCTGGATAAGTGTGCCTCCCCCTATCCTTTTTAGGAGTTGTTCTTCCCAGTAGCCCAGGCTGATTATTTTAGACTTATGAATCTGGACAGAGAAAAGTCATAAAACAGGGGGCTTTTAATATATTTCCCTGAAGAATAGTTTTGCTATATTTTAAATCTTCTACACCCATGCTTCTACAGCAATTAGCCCTTCAAGCTATCCAATAGTTCAGCAAAAAAGAGACATGCTTGTGGTCGTGAACAGATCCAGGGAAGGAAATGAGCAGTCTGAGAGTTCTTGAACAGAAATTAGACATTCTTTCATATTTATGGGAATCTTCTATCCTTGGTCCTATGAAAAGTATAGGAATATTCATTTTTTTATTAGTAAAAAAATATTGAGCCAATAATATAAGGGATGAAAATTTTACTTTCATATAAAAAGTATATTTAATATTTACTGAGAATACTTCAATGACTCAATGTGGGGCCATGAAAATATGTTTTTTCTATAAAAGGCCAGAGAATAAATATTTCAAGTTTATTTATATCATATCAATTCTACCACTGTAACACGAAGAATATAACATCATAGTGAATGGAAGTAGGTGGTGGCTCAAGAAAAATTTTATTTATAAAATAGAGTGGATATTAGA
Source organism: Mastomys coucha (assembly GCF_008632895.1). Lineage (NCBI taxonomy): Eukaryota > Metazoa > Chordata > Mammalia > Rodentia > Muridae > Mastomys > Mastomys coucha. The sequence goes on along the minus strand of NW_022196915.1, from coordinate 9,959,619 downwards.
TTTCAATGGCTGGTTCCAGTTTGCAGACTACTGAAGAGAGGAGTTTTATGCAACCAAGAAGCTGTCAGAAGTGCCTTCTATAAGTCATGCTGATGTCTCCCTGTGACAAAAAAATGATGGAGCTGGCAGGGTTCCCATACTTGAAGAACTTGCAGTGTGATGGGAAAGATAGGCCTGTGGGCATAGGGTTATAGGTTAGTAGATTAGCAGCTATGATTAAAAGAACAAAGATGAAAGAGAATATAACAAAAAGTGGATTTGTGAACTATATATTCAAGGTGGGAAGGGGACTATAGTATGTACAGTGGATAAGAATGCCATGGAGTCAGGATGATCAGAGATTTGGCCTTTTATTTTGTGTTTGTGGGAGGGGAAATAAGATGAGTAGAAAGGGTTAGGGGAAAAGAATGGAGACAATGAGGTTGGAAAAAAATAGTGGTAAGGTACACCGAAGACCAACAAAGGGGTTTGATTGGAAAAGCAAAGATTTGAACTTGCTAGCCTCTTGGCAACAAAGAGCAATTAAGCAGAGACTTTATGCCCAAGAATAATGTAGTCTTCTAGCTGTGTGAAGGCAAGCAAAGGGGGCACAGCCTGTTATAAGAGTCTCAGGAAATAAAATAAACTAGAAATTATGGATTATGGTTTGAGAGGACAAAGATGTAAGAACTGTTTTATAAATAGAATCTGGGGTAGGGCAATTGTAGCTGGAGGGTTGACATAGCATCTGTTCCAAGAAACTTGATCTTGGGGGAATGTAGGACCTTGAGAAGAATTTGAACAGTGCTAACCAGGGCAACAGAGCCAAGGGGGAAATGTAGTCTAAAAGGATAGCCAAGAATATCACCATGGAAACCGTCTCTAAGTGCCAAGTGTGGAAGATGATCCAAAGGTAAGAGTGAGGTCATAGAGCAGTGAGGTGAGAACCTCAGGAGATTTAGTGGAGGTCAGAAAACAGAGTCAGACATAGAATTGGAACAAATTATTCCAGGCTGAGGTGAGCAGAGGATGATCCCTCTCTGCTTGGATTCAGGAATGGGAAAACAGATGATATGCAATGCGAGTTTCTGCAAATTAAGATATTGATATCACTAGAAATTACTCTCAGATTTCCAGCTGGGCATGTCACAGTAAGGCATTGTTACCTGAGGTAGGAAGGACAGAAGATGCTGCAGGCTGAACACTGTTGAGTTTCTGATGGCACAGTGAAGTAGAGGCACCTACTTGCTAACAGCTGACTTGATGGATGGGATGGAGCTTGGTGCTGAGATCAGCACCACTTTGAGACTATTCAATATGTCAGAATAGTGAAAAATTCTGAGAATGGATGAAAAAACCCCAAAAGAAATGTTTTCCATGAGAGGAATGGAAGAACACACACATCCTTTGAAGAACACTTGGGGGAGGCATTGTGGAGAGGACCAAGGCAAGGTGGTTCAACAGTCAGGAGGAAATCCAGGGATTGAATGCTTGCAGAGTATGTGGATGTCTGAGGTAAAGGATACAGAGAAGTGATCTCAGAATGAAAATAGCAAAACAGAAGGCTGATTGTAGACAGTCCAATGTTCAAAAAGCAACATGGATGTGGTCTAGATGATTCAGGGCCAAGGACTGACGTGAAGTGCTGTCAGGAATTTTGATGACCAAAGAGGGAACCAACGAATAACTTTACAGAGATTTACAACACTGGTAGGATAGTTCACAAACACATGTACTCATGTAGTACACATACACATTCAGGCAAAACACTGGTACACATAAAATGAAAATAAAGGAATCTTTAAAAAATAATTATTTTTTATATTGTTAAAGGTACATGAAACCAGAAGAGAAAGCATCAACTCTGATAATATTAGGAGATTCAAAAAGACTACAGTGGTGTTTCCTAAGTCAGCCTGATTCCTGTGTGTTCTTATTGTTGTCCTGGCCTATATCTAGACCTTCAAAATTAGTGTTTTCTCCCAAGTGCATCTGAATAATTAATAAGAAGTCTGGTGATTTTTCTCTTCAGGGTGATTTGATGATTATCCTAGAAAAGTGTACAGTACTTGAGATCTTAGGATTAGGCCACAAATTTGATTTTCAGCTGAGGAAGTATAGTGGAGGACAAAAAGCAGAGCTGGACATAGAATTGGAACAAATTATTCAACGCTGAGGTGAGCAAAGAGTGGTCCTTCTCTCTGCTTGGATGCAGGAATGGGAAAAGCAGATGATATGCAGAGTGAATCTTATATAAGACTGAATTTTATATAAATTCAGACACTGAAAGCACCAGAAATTGTTCCCAGATTTTCAGCACGGCATGTCATAATAGGGCATTGTTACCTGTAGGAAGGACAGAAGATGCTGTAGGCAGATCAGTATTGACTTCTGATAGCACAATGAGGTAGAGGCACCTACATGCTAACAGGTGATTTGATAAGTAGAATGGTGTATGGTGCTGAGATCAGCACCATTTGGGGACTCACTATATCAGAGTGGCAAAAAAATCTGAGAATTGATGAAAACCACCCAAAGGAATGTTTCCCTAAGGGAGATGGGGGAACTTTAATGTCCGTTGAAAAACACTTGTGGAAAACATGGTGAAGAGTAGTAATGTATAGATTCCATCCTGGCAGATGCTAATTTAATTGGTCGAAAGTTCTACCTCATGGATGAGGCCCTTAACATAGGATTCTAATGCACAGGCATGTTTGAGAATGTTGATGCGGGAAGATGGGCATAGGTGGCTTTATTCTTCTGGGATATCCTATATAGTATATATTTTATATGTACATGTATATGTGCAGAATACTTTTGATCTTTAAAAAGAAAAGTGTACTGACATTTTATGACAATCTTTATCATGAAACAATATTGTGCAAAGGGTAATAAGTAGACATATATATACTCTGTGATCTCAGATGCAGGCTGTGAAAAGGGGCTAATGTATAAGAATAGAGAGCACAATGGTGTTTACCTGGATGGGGAGCATGGGTAAAAGAAGCTGATAGAGGCCTAAGGAGATGCAGTGATTATACAGTATGAATAATTCTAAATATGAAGTGGATAGAATAATATCCACTAATATTGTATGTTGCAGGTTTACTAAGGAGGTTGACTGAATAAATTGTAGTTGCTGTCCACAATTAAGGAAACAGACACAGTAGATAAGTGTGACAGTGGCTTCAAGTGAACTATGCAATTACAAGTAAGTCACTAGTTCATTGACAGCCTTGGAAGACCTCACCTCCACAAGCTACAGCAATAAAGATGGCTGGCCAAGTAGACAGGAGATTTTTGAAGTAGTACTGACTGGAGAAGTACAAGTTTAAAGTTGGGATGCAACTTGGGTAAAGAAATTGGGAGTCTATATTTTTTAAACCTAGCCCTAATGCAATCCATTCATTAGATATGTGATGTAGTCATAGCTAAATTAGTTCAGCCTTGGAAACTTTTACCCTCTTCATCTTTTAAGGGAGCTATAACAATTAATTTAGAAATGAAGGAATAGTCAGCAATGTCAAAGGCTTGAGAAAAATCCACAAGGTAAGAAATAAAGAGAAATCTTTGAGTTGGTTGATAAGATAGCTATCTACCTGTGACAAATCTAAATAAAATGTTGATGGCAAGTACAATGTTTCACAAAGAAAAAATACCTGGGGAAGTACTGAATTTTCCAAAAAGTTTGGTGAGGGAAAAAAGAGATATTTTAGAATAGACATAGGCAAATGCCTTGCCATTGAGTACTTAAAGAAAGCACAGATTTTGGTAGACACAATGACATCCAACCAAGCAAGCTAAAATTTATATTTTTGTGAACGATATCAACAATACCACCATTTTTTGAATGCTAGTCACTGGTTTGGCAAAATAGAATATTATCACTTGCTTTAATGATTTGGGGATTGTGCTGAACAAATGTAAAAAAAATGTTGATAGTGGCCTGAAATGAAGAAGAAAATGGAATTGGAAATATGATTTATGTAGAGTCATAAAGAAAAGCTACATCTATTAAACAATGTTTTCACTATTTGTATCATGCTTCCTACTATAATAGGGTTTTTATGACAAGTCTATTCTTAATTACCCTTTGAACTTAGGGATTCTAAGCTTGTTTGATAGAAGCTTTTGCAGCTTACATTGTACCACATCCATTTGTACATCTGAATCTTTCAGACACTTGTTGGGTCTTTTGGAGGGCAGTCATGATAGTCCCTTTTTGTGAGCACTCCATAGCCTCAGTAATACTGTCAGACCTTGGGACCTCCCCTTGAGCTGGATCCCACTTTGCACCTACCACTGGCCCCTCTTTACCTCAGGCTTCTTTCCATTTTCATTTCTGCACTTCTTTCAGACAGGAACAATTATGGGTCAGAGTTTTGACTGTGGGATGGCAACCCTGTCCCTCACTTGATGTCCTGTCTTTCTGCTGGAGGTGGTCTCTATAAGTTCCCTCTCCCTACTGTTGAGCATTTCATCTAAGGTCCCTTTCTTTGAGTACTGAGAGTCTCTCATCTCTCAGGTCTCTGGTACATTCTAGATGGTGCCCCCAACTTCCTACCTCCCGAGGTTGCCTGTTACCATTCTTTCTGCTGACCCTCAGGCTTCAGTCCTTTTTCCCCACCCAATACCAGATCAGATTCTCCTCTTCCCACCTATCCCTCCTCTACTTTCCCTCCCAGACCCATCCCTTCCTCCCCTGCTTGTGATTGCTTTCTTTTCCCTCCCAAGTGGGACTGAGGTATCCTCACTTGGGCCTTTCAGCTTGTTGACCTTTTTGAGTTCTGTGGACTGTATCTTAGGTATTCTATATTCTGGTATTTTTTGGGAGGGGTGGGGCTAATAATATCAACCTATTAGTGAGTACATACCATGAATGTCTTTTTGGGTCTGAGTTACCTCACTCAGGATGATATTTTCTAGTTCCATCCATTTGTCTGCAAAACTCAGGATGGCCTCGTTCTTAATAGCTGAGTAATATTCCATTGTGTAAATTAACCATATTTTCTTTATCCATTCTTCTGTCCTGAGACATCTGGGTTGTTTCTAGCTTCTGCCTATCACAAACAAGACCACTATGAACATAGTGGAACATGTGCCCCTGTGGCATGGTGGGGCATCTTTTGGGTATATTTCCAAGAGTGGTATTATTACTGGGTCTTCAGGTAGATCTATTTCCAATTTTTTGAGGAACCTCCAGATTGATCTCCAGAGTGGTTGTACCAGTTTGCAATCCCACCAGCAATGGAGGAGTGTTCCTCTTTCTCCAACATGTGTTTTCACCTGAGGTTTTGATCTTAGCCATTCTGATTGGTGTAAGGTGGAATCTCAGGGTCATTTCACTTTTTTAACCTTTATGTATGTGTGCACCACGGTAGAGATGTGGAGATCTGAAGACAATTTGCAACAATGGGTTCCCTCCTTCCATCATGTGGGTTCCAGAGATAGAACTCAGGTAGCTAGGGTTGGCAGCAAGCATCATTACTCTCTAAGCCCATCAGGCTTACCATGGAACACCAGCTTTTTAATAACTTCAGTAAGGCAATCAGTATACAGGGACACAGGTTCAGTTACCACTAGCTACATTTTAGTTGACATGATTAGATTGAGTTGATGGAACCCAAAAGTCAAGGGAGAATGGTCAGTTCAACACAAGAATAACATTTGCATCCATAGATACCAAAGAATATGAGTGTCTTGGTAAATTGTGAGTTTCTGTTATTAGAAGAGATGTGAAAGGATTTACATATCCAGAAAATATATGAATTTCTAGTTTTTTACATATTACTTTCATATATATCTTGAAAAATTTGGAGCATTTATAACAATAACTGGGTAAATTGACCTCTTTATTTTGTTCTCTAGGATAATGTTAGTCCAAGCTCTTTTTGATTCTATAGGCAACAGGATATTGTAGGCAAAACCTGGGATAAATGTTATAAAGGAAACACTATTGTGGAGGTATGGAAGAGGCCCTAATTTTTATTTATTGTGTCATGCCATGGTAGAAAGTATAGTATAGACTTTTTATAGTTTAGCTCACTTAATTTTCTGTGTGGAATGGTGAAATGAAAGCTATGGTCCCCATTTGCTGGATGAAGATAACAAGAGCTTGTGATAGTTAAGTCATGTGATCACACAGCTACAAAACCAGAAAAATTGGAAACCAGTTATATCTTATCCTACAATCTCAATTCCTAACTATATAACCTTCTATTACTCTCAGTATCTCATAGTAGACAGCTGCTGGATTTGGAGTGAGCTTCTCATAGAGTCGCAAACATTTTATCTTTGATTATAAAATGGGAGAGTGTTTCCTACAATGACATAAATGAACTTCTATGTGGCTGAGAATAATAGCAGCAACTTAGGTCTACATCTCCACATTTGTCCTGGAAAAACAATAGAGAATAGCCCAAAATAAAACACACCCTATCTCTTAACTGCAAGAGAGATTACCAAATTTAAAAAAAAAAAAACAAAACAAAACAAAACATAGAAAGGAAACATGCCAAAAGCTAGGGAACCATCACTCATACCTCCACTGAAAGCTTTGGCAGTGAAAGGGCAGTCTAAGAAGAACTGTTAAAGGTAGAAGGGAAGAAATGCTTGAAGGGAAGGCAGAGAATAAAGATGCACATAAATTTGTTGGCATCCATTGTCAGAAAGAGAAAGTTCATCTTAAGTTCAAAATTATTCAGACTCTTTATAGATAGAGCTGATTACTGATGACAAAAAATGTTCTTAAAAGTACACATGATTTATAATAGCTTTCTTCAGAATACATGACAACTTAGGAAATTGTCTTAGTTACTTTTTTATTGCTATCAAACACCATGAGCAAGGCAACATATAAAGAAAAGTGTTTAGGCCTACAGTTCTTGGGGGGTTAATGTATGCCATGATGGTGAAGCAAAGGCATGGTGAAAGATCAGTTGGAAGCTCACAGCTTGACCCACAAGTAGGAGGAAGGGATGGAGGGAGGGAGAGAGGTAGGGGAGAGAGAGAGAGAGAGAGAAGAGACAAGAGAAAAGAGAACACTAAAAATCCTTCATCATTTGAAACCTCAAAGCTTACCCCTAAGAATTTACCTCCTCCAACAAGGCCACACCTTCCAACCATCCCAAACAGTTAAACCAACTGGGGACCAAGTATTCAAATATATGAGCCCATGAGGACATTTTCAGTAAAACCACCACAAGAGTCAAAGACATGAAGATTAAAGTGTGGGAGACTCATTAGGTAAATAGATGATAAAGAATAAAACAGCTGAAAAGGAAAACAAAAAAGGCAAAATGCTTACAAACTATGATTTATGGACCATCCTTCCCATATTTTGTGTCCATACATACATATAACACATACACACACACACACACACACACACACACACACACACACACACACTTTTTAAAGCTACTCCTTTTTTTTAAATTCAATCATCTTATTTTAAGAGTATTTTGCTACATATATGTATGTGTACCATGTATGTGTTTGGTGCCCAGAACTGAGGTTTACAGATGGTTGTGGGCTTCCTTGTAGGTGCTAGGATTCAATCCCAGTCAGTCCTCTGTAAGCACAGGAAATTCTCCTAACCATCTCTCCAGTCCCTGATGCATATAAATCCACTAAAGATATTGGACTTTGTCATGCTAGCAAAAAAGGAAAGAACTAAAGTAGAAATACTTTAAATATCAAAAAATCTTTTATGAATGAAAGTCAAATAGAAAATAGTCAAAATTATTACTAAAAATCAGAAAATAAGAGTCAGCACACCCTAACTTATAAAAATTTCTCACTTTAATAAGACATGAGGCATAAGAGCTAGGACCAAGATAACACTGCAAAGTTAATTAGAAATTTGAGAGGGTTAAAAATTCAACTGATACAAAAAAATTAAAAAATAGATAAAAAAAATGTCAAGAGAGGGGAAAAAAGTCAATAGAGCTAACACAGCCAGGTAAAGGAAAATGGAAACTCAAAATATTTTAGAAATTGCCACACCCACTTGTCTACTCCAGTTAAATCCACAACATCGGGGGTAAAAGCCTGATTAAGGATAAGAGGCATTATGGCTCCAAAAGGAGTTCTGTGCCCCCTGGATATTCAGACAGTTGCTGGTATCTCCTAACTCAGACATGTTCCAGATTAGCCTTTCCAGTTATCAACATGCCCTCTTATTTAGGCATAAAGGTACCCCAAGAAATGATTTGTAAATGGCTAAGATTGGGCATTATTTCCTGGCCAGCACAATGTTTCCAACCTATCCTAATTTAATTCCAAGCTGTCCTTAGCTTGGAATTTCTCTCAAGAAATCTGCCTTATCAGACAGGTTGTCCTCAGAGTTAGCAACAGAGGTCAAGCGCATTTCTTAGGGCAATCCCACAGAACACAGAGCTGTTTTACATACTAGAGAGTAATCAAAGGGCTTCCCTCACTCAAGGACGTTAGCTAGAACTGTTAGATCAGATCTTCCAGGTGCTTGCCTCCAGCAAAATCCAGAGAATTAGCATATGAATACAAAAATAGCCACAGCAGGGAGGGCACCACTGCTCTTCTGCCTGCTTCACACCTGGATACCTGATCCTACCAACCTTGATGTGGCCATCACTTGCCTACTCGACTTCAGTCTTGCTCTCTGATCCTATTGACCTTGTAACCCTCACTGGCCTACGTGACTCTTGTCATTCGCCCTGTTTTCTGTATACCATGTAAGCCTGGTTTTCACTTTGTGCATTGGACTCACGCTGGGAGTCACACTCTGACTAGAACTAGAACTTAGATGGACTAGGACTTAGATTCATGCAGTCCACAGTCCCCCAGGC
>NW_022196915.1:9926016-9950783 GCF_008632895.1 Mastomys coucha | reverse complement strand
GGGGGGGGGGGGGCTGGGGGAAGGTGCAGCACCAGTCCAGAGTAAATGGCTGCTGCTTTAGACCCAGTGTGTTTCAGGTGGCCTCAAATGTACCTTAACTGCTGAGCTGCTAGATTTATCATTTCATTTCTCTTTTGCAATGACTGTAAAAGTCTGATGCCATTTTTAAGAAATACATTCAGATTCAGCACACTCTTATGTCGGCTCTTTTTGTCATTCTTTGCTTACACCTCATCGACCTGACTAGGACCCCATGGGTTGAGGGAAGCCCAGATCAGCCAGCCTGCCACAAGAAATGAAGACAAAATTGATTAAAAAAATGTTGATTCAAACAAAATTCTACCAGAGTCATTGAATAAATTTATTAAAAAGGAGAGTAGAAGTAGGATAAAGAAAAGAAAAAAAGTCATAGAAAAGGAACCGGTAGTGAAAAGTAAAGAAGATATATCACATTTATAGTTGGAGGCTTTAATTAAATAACGTGAAATAATGGATCAGACTTAATATTTAAAATTTTGATTAATTTAATTAATTTCATTTTAATTTAATATAACTATGAAGTTTTTGGGAAATTTCACCTAGAATGCTCAGTACTGACACATATATTTAACATGTTTGTTTGCTTTTAATTATATGTATGTGCATATCTGGGAGTCAGGGTATGTGCATATGAGTTCAGGTGGTCACAGATGCCAAAAGATGGCACGAGGTCTCCTGGAGCTGGAGTTACAAACATTTGTGAGCCAACTAATATTGTTGTTAAGAACCGAGTTCTGGTTTGTAGGAGTAGGACATGCTGTTAACTGCAGACACCTCACTCTAACACCACTGAAGCATATCTTGTAAAAGACATCAAACATAAAAGAAAAATCCCCTCTAATCTTCCAAAAAGTTGAATAACTTATAATGCCCAAAATGTTTACTGGAATCAAACTTTTTGTAATAATGCCAAATACAAATTTTAAAGACTTCAGTGTGAGAAAAACAATTTAAAATATAACAGAGTTTAATGAAATCTATAACCATTAGTACTTCTCAGAAATGTACAGAAATTTCAACTGGCTGGTACCTGACTCAAAAACATGACAAAGAAGAGAGAAAGATTAATTGTGGGTGGAATATACCATACAGGATATGAAGAGAATAAAAATCAAAGATGGTTATAAAAATACTATTTACTGTGTCAAACTAGAAATATTCAATATGGCTGAGCAAATAAAGGTACTGGCCACCTAGCCTGACTTTCACTTGATTGTAGTTCTACATTAAAGAGACAGAACTGATCTCTCCCACAAGTTGTTCTCTGATCTTCATACATGCATTTCAGCATGAACACGCTCCACCATGCAACCCATACACAAATAAATAAGTAAATAAATGTAATAAAAGAAAAGGGAATAGTAATAAAAATAATAATAAAACTAAAGAAATATTGGGAAAATAAGTGATTATGGGCATTAGAATATATACATAGGAAGAAAACTACAGATGAAAGACTTTTCTAAGTGCAACAGTATTTAATAAAAGATTAAAATATGAATCAACTAAGCAAATTAACAAAGATACATAATATGAAACATACTTTTAAAATATGATGACAATGATATCAGCTTGAAAACTTCTTACAAATTGGCTCACAAACTAAGATATACACACACGTATACATGCATATATATGCACAACATACAAACATGTATGTGCACCCCATTTCTTCATATAACAAAAACCATCTAGGGGAAGCTCAAGTAAGCAAATGAATTTTTCTGGAGATAGCCCACCATTTTGCATGGCCTATGATGGGTGAGCTCTGAGAGGCAAGGTCCAAAGAGACTTCATTCCAGGATTTGTTTTTGCTGGTGATATGCCTTTTTCTGTCACTATTACATAGCCTAATGATTCTTGGGCAGCAGCCCACCCTATTGGGTAAATTTATTGACAATCATGATGGAGACATACTCTCATGTAAAGATACTATATAGAAAAATTGATTTCATAATTTCTGATATTAATGATTTTATAGAATTCTTAAATTGATACAAGTAATCAATTCCAAGTCCCCTATCTAGTAAAAATACAAATAAAGCTGTGTAAACCTTCAAATATCATGAGCCAATTGCACTAGGGTAAGAAAACAGGCTTGAAACAAGTTTGTGATCAAGGAACCTTCTAGGTGAGATTCAAGGATGAAGTCACAGGTGTGCACTAGGATAAAGCAAGGCCATATGAAACTGTTGCATTGAACTTATAATGAGCTTAAAGAATGAAACACTGCTTTGAACTTACTATCAACATCCTTCTGTAACTTCCCTTTTACATTACATTTTATCTATGAGGTAATTCTTTCTTACATAGAGGGCTTTTTGTCTAAAAGCTATAAAAAGCTGGAAGTAATAATAAAGTATTCATGTAGCCATTTCTGATTCATCTGGTGTGCATGTTTGTGTAAATGACTTTTTTTTTTTTTTTACCTTTTCACGAAGAGTTAATGAACGCTAAGCCTGGCTTAGGCTCCTAAACTGGAGAGAAAAGAGCCCTGGAAATTAAGCCTTTTCTGTTATCAATCCCCTGCTGCTGAACAACAGGAGTTAATTACCAGAATCCAACAGCTTTGCCTTAGAATAGCAAACAGTTAAAGAAAGAAAATTTACCAGAAGTAAGATACTTTAGCCCTCAACTTTTGCCACTTCAACTGTCAATGCCACCCAGTGCTGCCTGCCTCAGTACCTGGTGCCCTGGCTGGTCCATGGCACAGGTACCAACTTCTGTCTTAGATAAGGTTTTATTGAGGTGAAGAAACATCATGCCCATGAAAGCTGCTATAAAGAAAAACATTTAATTGGGGCTGTCTTAACATTTCAGAGGTTCTGTTCATTATTGTCATGGCAGGAAACATTGTAACATGCAGGCAGACATGATACTAGAGACAGAAACATGCAGGCAGACATGATACTAGAGACAGAACTGAGAGTTCTACATCTTGATCCACAGAGGACAGAAGGAGACTGTGTTCACACTGGACATAACTTGAGCATATATGACCTCAAAACCAGCCTCCACAGTGACACACTTCCTCCAACAAAGCCACACCTCCTACTAGGGCCATCCCTATTGCCAAGCATTTAAACACATGAGTCTATGGGGGCCATACATATTCAAAACACCACATTAGCACTGCTGCCTTTAAAATTATAAAAGCTCAAGAGAAAACAAAGGGCATATTTCTAAACAATAAACAGATGGGAATTTTGAAAAGAGGGAGTGATAGAAATCAAGATGCACATGAATATAGAACACAATGGTACAGACTAGATAGAATCTCTGTACTCAAGCCTAACAATCAGACTGTGAGTTCCAGGCCAGCATGAGCTTAGCAGTACAGGCCTGCTCTCCTTATCTGGGGATAGAATTTCTACCTCTTGAGACTTAGGTCTCAATAGTTGCTGAGCTGTTTGAATGCACTCATCACTCATGATCATAGGTTTCAGAGGCCCATTCACCTGAGTCTGTGGTGCGCAGTAACTCTTAATTCTGCAATCTGTTCTGTGATTATGGTTTAAAAGAAGAGGGCTGTTTATATGATAAAAAGTTCTAAGTTAACCAAGAGATAATAGAGTGTTTCTAGAAAAACAAAAAACACAGTATGCTAATTTCCTACTAAATGACATATATTGCTCAAACTCAACGGTAGCCACAGCGATTGTTTAGAACTTAGTCGAAGAATCTCCCCTCCCGTGGGAAAGGAGAATTTACTACTGAAAATGTTTAAAATTATTCTCAAATCATGGTGACAAAACACCTTTAATTCCAGTATTTAGGAAACAGAGTCAGGTTCATCTCTACAAGTTTGAAGCTCTCTTGTTCTAAATAGCAAGTTCCAGGTTAAAATGGGCTACATATTATGTCTCTAAACAAACCACAACTAAATAATTAAATATAACTATAGAGAGAATTCTTAGATTTTGTGTAGAGGTATCATCTGCCAACATAAAAGCTTATGGACACTGAGATAAGTCAGGATTGTAATGTGGGACATTGAGCAGAGAAAGAGAGGAACTCCTGGAGAGAGTCGGGCATGGGAGATTTATCCCAGACTCTGAAGAAGTCAGACACAAAAAACTGAGGAGAGGTAGCTAAACATGTGGGAGACATAAAAAAAAATGGGTTAATTGAATTACAAGCTAGTTGGGAAATAAGCCCAAGCTTATGACCTAAACATTTATTCATAATAATTCAGTCTCAGAATCATTTCATGGAGTAAAGAGGCAGGGTGAAAAAACTCACAGTTATAAATGGCACCAATGTGGGGCATAGAGTTCAAGTTTATAAAAGTCTTGGGTAAGAATCTATGAAGCTATATATAACTTTTACTTGATTCTATTGTTATTAATTTCTTCGCAATGTAAACCCTCATGGCCCATACATGGCTGGTCTTCCCATCTTCCTATATTCGAGACACCATTGTGTGAGAGCTCATGCATCTTTCTCTCATCATCTCCAGGATGGTACTTGATAATAGTTTGATGAACACTTGTTCATTTTAGGATGCTGTATCCTACTTGTAAGAAGAGGAAATACTCCAATGATTTATCTCTACATCCCAAGTTCTCAATGTACCATAAACTCTCAATCATTGTTTAGTAAGAGAAGGATGCTTCAATAAATGTATTCATATAAGAAATGGCTAATGTCTCCATATAAATACTCCTGGAGAAAGTTGAAAACAAACTCAACTTTAATACTGTTGCATCTCTCAAGTCCTCTCAGCCAGAGTCTGTATAGACTTGTCATTAGGCAGATGAGCTGGTCTCAACCAGAGGGCTGTGCTCCCACATCTGTTCAGTAAACTGCACAGCTGTGAATGGTGGAAGGAATTCAGGACTGGTGTTAGAAAAGTCTGGATTAACACTATGAGTCTTCTACTTATTGCAAACCTTGAAATGATCAGAAACTACTCTCAGACTCGATGCACTCAGTGTTAAGACTGTACCTCCTTCCTGTACCACACAAACTCCTTGTAATATAAACATTAGATGACTCTTGTGGTTTCATGGCATAGAGTCTGGCCAGATCAGGGGCTAGGTCATTTAGTTTCTATCTCATTCTGCTTTTTTTCTGTGTGCTAAAACTCCATCTTCATCTCTACCACATTATAAAACTCAAAGGGTATCTTTAGTGTAGTGTGACATTTCCGTTAACATGGCAAACATTTATTACAACTTAGTTGTGGCCACTGTAAATATTTTTCATTAAATACAAGAAGATGAGATACTGGAACTTCAGGGCCTTGATACTGTCAGGACTATCCAAGAGAGCCTGGTGGGTGGCTGACAGAGCAACTGGAGAACAGGTTTTAAATCCCTGCTGGAGCTCTCCATAACACCAGTTGGGGAACCACAGAGTCCAACAACAACAATTAGCCAGCATCATTTTCTCTTCTTTCAGTGGATACTTAATTGGCATCTGTTAATCAACTTGACCAGATTCCAGTAATCACAAATTATTTTCCAATTTGACAGGACATGCTCAGAGGAAAAGAATAAGGGAGCACACAGGGGGATAGATGTAGCAACGGATAATCAACGTTTTTAATTGAATTCGAGGTTTGAGCTTAAGCCTCTCATTGCAGTGTCTATATTGAATCTATCATTAGCAGAATAATTCTATTTTCTTTTTCTCATTACTTTAAATTGGCCAGCAAAAGAAAAGTAGGATTCCAGACAAGCATGCTTATTGGGGAAAACAACTGAACTGATTGAAATGATAGTTTAATCCTGTGCTGTCTAATAGAATCTTTTACAATGTGGAAAATGTCCTGTTCTACATGATACAGTGACTGCGAGAAACATGAGCATTGGAAGTGTGGCTGGCACAAGAGAAGAACTAAAATAATTTTAATTTAATTTATTATTAATTAATTTCAGTAGGAATATGTGGCTAGAGACCACGAGGAGTGACATAAACATGAAGTCACAGCAAGAGTCTTGTTTACTGAATGTTCTGAGAGTTTTCATGTTGAACCTGCATTGTTGGAAGGGCAGTCTGGCTCCATATTACAAATGTCTATGTGGGTTCCTGTCCAGCTAGAGCTTTGCCAAGTTGTCTGTAAGTTGGTTCCAATCAACCCTAGCTCTTGCTTCCTGATGTCTACCTTGAAAGCTGCCCTTTCTCATTTCTAAAGGTAGTTGACATTGACTTATTTTACTCTTAACTGAATTGCAGAAGTTTCCCTTTTGGTTTCTTTACCACTTTCCTGGTAGTCATGTGTCTTTTCCTACATAAAACTGAAGTGGTTTTAGTACATAACACTTTGAAGTAAGTGCATTAGACACAGCTAAGTAAAGAATCACTGAACTGAAAAACAAGTCTGTGGAAAATTTCCAAACTGAAAGTACAAAGATAAAAGCAAAACAAATTAGAATCCAAAATTGTTCGATAACTAGAAAATGTATAAGTATATGCATTCCCAAATGTCCTGAGAATGCCACATGGGATACATACCACAAAACCTAGACCTCAGTATATTGTATCCAAGTTATAGATACCAAAAGACAAAAGGACACACTTAAAAGGAGCCATAAATTAAGGAAAACGTGGTATGTATAAAGGACAATTACTGGGCCCTTATCTCTAGAAGCCATACATGAAAAAAAAAGTGAAGTGAATTATTTAAAATTTTGAAAATTAAAGCCCTATCATCCTAAGATTCTGAATCCTGCAAAATTATTCTCCAAAGGTGAAAGAGAAATAAAAACCTTCCACAGACAAACAGAACGTGTTTTAAAAATTAATGCTATAAATCAGAAGCTCAAGCATACATTTAAGAAAAGACAAACATTGGGAAAGAAATAAGTGGGGGGATTTTAAATAGTTAAAGGATTTGAATAGGAGATATCCATCCACAACCAGCTCATGTGTTGTATGCTTGGATCCCAGCTGTGAAATCTTTTTGGAAGGTTAGAGAAACTTTAGGATATGGAGGTTAGCTGGAGGAAATATGTCATTGGGGACAAGAATTTAAAGCAATACTCAGTCTTTCCTGCCTTCTAATTCTTGTCCTTCACAAGGCTTTAAAATAGAAAGCTTCTCTACCATATAGTCTCAGTCCCATGATGATCTGCCCGACTACCTGACGCCAAGCAGGTGTTGACTGAGCACTCTGAAACCACACGTCTAATGCCTCTCACCTGTTCTTGTTCGCTGCTTTCACAGATACCCAAGGAAACTCAATGTTTCTTTCTTCTTCTTCTTAATAGATCTATGTATTATGGTTTGTTCATAAATAATAACTGAATCAAAGTGTTCATTAATTATTGGATTTGGATATGGATTAATTATTTGTGATGTGGCCACAAAGTTAGATGATAGAAATTGTAAAGACCATCCGTAAGGAGTTTTTACTAAGTGTAACGTGCTATAGTGTTACTTAATATCATATAACACTATAATGAGGCAGTGTTGCTATATTAATTATAGGTGTGATCAAACCTAATGGAGCTATAAATTTTTATATTTATTTTATATGTAATTTTACTAATTAGAAAAATTTATACAATATATCTTGATCATATTCACCTTTTTTTGAATGTCTTTCAATGCTGGTTACTGTTGTTGTTTGTTGGAATTATAGGTTTATAAGACTAATGATTGCTTTCCTCATTCAAGATCTTGCATGGCTCCTTCTAAAATGTCTAAGACTTCACTGAGGTATTCCTCAGTGAAGGAACTCCAAGATAAGCAACAGATTGATTCATCTGCCTTGGTCCCAAAATATGTGGTCTCTTGAGCAATTGGACATTACCTTCTTTTTCTGAAAGATACCAAGGGCAATCACAATAGCCTATATTGTTTTGAGCACCTTTTGTACTCCCCTGATCAACAATTCAAAAGGAGGTAAGGATGTGTCCCATGCCCTGCATTGGAATTTTGTTGTGACCCCAATTGGTATAATTTCAGTGTTTAATGATGGGTTTTGTTATTTTAGAATGATGAATCATCCTTGAATTCTTAGGATATATATGACTTGGTTATGGTATAATTCTATTTATATAATGGTTAGATTTAGTTGGCTAATATTCCAATGAAGCCTTTTACAGTTATATTAATAAGAGATACTGCATATAGTTTTATGTCATGTTTATATTCGTTTGGCTTTTGAATTAGAGTAATTTTGGCTCATACAGTTCCTTGTCTTCCAATTTTCTGAACATTTTTTTAAATAATTGGCATAGCATCTTCATTAAATATCTTATGCATTCACCAATAAAGCTGTCTGTGTCTGGTGTTTTCTGTTTAACAGGTGACTTATTACCAGCCAATTTCTATAATAAATATGGGTCTAACAGGATTATATAGTTTTACTTGTATGATTTTCAATGAATTGGTCTGTTTCATCTAAGCTATTTAATTGTTAATTGTAAGCCATGGAATTGTTAATAATGTTGTACTATTAGCATTTTAATGTTCATGGGGTCAGTACTAAAGATTGTTACTTCATTTCTGACATTAGCAATTGGGATCTTCTTTTTTGCCCTTGATTAGGTCTGGTTAATGGATTATTTTATTGATTTTTCAAAAGAAACATCTTTTGCTCATTGATTTTTTTTCTCTACTGATTTTAAGTTTTCAATTTCATTGATTTCTGTTATAACCTTTAATTCTTGAATTCTTACTTTGGATGTAATTTGTTCTTTTTATCATTTCCTAAGGTACAAGCTTTGGCTAGTGGATTTATTCTTTGTTCTCCCAACTCATGAA
Source organism: Mastomys coucha (assembly GCF_008632895.1). Taxonomy (NCBI): domain Eukaryota; kingdom Metazoa; phylum Chordata; class Mammalia; order Rodentia; family Muridae; genus Mastomys; species Mastomys coucha. Next base: position 9,942,029 of record NW_022196915.1, on the reverse strand, counting down.
TTTGTAAGGTCAAGGAAGAGTTCTTCCAACAGACATGACCCAGAACTTCATCTCATCCTTCTGTTATGCCATTCACTGTATGGATAAATATATTAAGCACATGAGAAAGAAGTGACATTTAGAAGGAATCAAAGAAAAGAGTAACTCATCACATGCCATGAAATGCTTTCCACTGGTGGCTCTTTTGGTCAGCACTACACACAAAGACTTTATGAAGACTGTCACTCCAGTTTCCTGAAATTAATTCCACAGCATACTCACATATACTCTGTAGTTCTGAAGTCAGTATAGTAGGGTGGGCAAGAAGAAAGCATTGGAATCAAGTGACATGGGTTTGTCTCCCATCCTATGAGTTACTTGCTGAGTGATCCTGGACATTGTACCTTGGCTTTCTCATTTATACAATGTGGGTAAATAATTGTATATGGAGATATAAAGATTCAGTTCAGCAAATTCATATAAGAGGTCTGTAGTGTTGCCTGGACCATACCATTGACCTTTTGTCCAATTGGCATGAGGTACCCTGATCTATGTATATTTCCATCAAGTCTGTGACCTGACAGCTTGGCCAAACTATCATCTTACCATTCTTTTCATATGACATCCATCATATTGACCTCTAGGGAAATACTCTGCAGGAATTTGACATATAATATTTGGATTGCCATTCTTCAAGTCACCTTGAAATGAATATTACCTGGACATATTCACCAAAGTCTCCACCCTCCAAAGGTATACAAACACAGTTACAAGTGGCTCTAATAGCTCCTACAGTGCACGTACACACACACACACACACACACACACACACACACACACACACACACACTGTTCTTAAAGTTCTTAATGATAAGGTTTTCTAAATTCAGTTGAGTGCACAATGCCTGCCCCCTTTTTTCAATTAAAAATAGTTAACATAGCTTAGAATATTTGATAATTTAAAAATTCTTGTGGCAATGCTGGACCCCCAAACCCAACTCCCTCTGTGTTCTGGCATATTTGCATACTTTGACACTCTGCCACCATTCACATGATCAAACAGGAATCCTAGTCTTTTTTAATACCTCTGTATGTGTGAGCTGAATTTTTCTCCTGAAAAAGATTTTAGAGAGAGTGATCCTACCATGTCACCCTCTGAAACATAAAAATTGTCCCTTGATGATTGCAGTATTCTCTGCATCAGAAAATACAACAGGAATGAAAATTTGTGGCTTCTTAGGCCAGGATGGGGAAGCCTTGTGTCCCACGTAGATAGTAAATATCCAAAACCATGCAACACAACAGTGGTGCTTCTCTGCAAGAGTTCCTAGAGGGAAAAAGTTCCAGGGTGATATGAGAATTAAAGCAAGGGAAGAGGAAACTGGCTCATCCTTAGTTCTTCCTGTAATAGTTCTTCACAGATGGCTAAGTCCCAGGCAAAGTATAACTAAAGAAGCAAAACTAGGGGATATTAACAAAGCAATGCTGTCCTCATAGAGAAAGAGAATACTTGCCGTTTGTTTTCTGGCCCATGTGGCTGATTGCCTTTAAAAGGATGTCCATGTCCCAAGGATTGGATCCAGGGTTAAGAGCAAGTAAATCTGTACCAGACACACACCCGACCCCCCAAGAGACTGTCAAAAAGAATTAGTCTCTCTGAGTTGGAAAAAGACACTTCTGCTGGTGGCAAGCACTTATCTTGCTCAATGCCATGTCAATGTGGCCACACACCATAGAGTCTCTCATTGACAGAGGAGAGGCATTATCCCACCCAGGGAGACACTATTCAGTACTCCATGTGAGTCAGAGGAGGTCAGACTCATATGGATACCATTTGTGGAAAGTTTATATGAGAACTAGGAAATTTGACTTAGAAGACTGGCGGAAATAAAAATTCAAGCAAACAAAAAACATTTTCAAAACCAACTCTGAGGGGAAGAATAACAGTACAAAAGGTTTATCGTTGCCTCTAAGATGTCTTTTGGCAACGTCATCATTTTCTCAAACTGCATTCCTTGGAACACTAGTGTTGAGTGGGATAATACTGGAAAACTATGGGCTCAGAATCAGCCCCAAGCAATCAGTGTTGTACCCTCCCTGTTAGAAAATGACACATGGGGACTTTGGAAGTTTTCAAAAGAAAATAAAAACTGTTCATTTTGGTCTACTCCAGATTTCTTCAAATTTATGTGAGCATCTGAGCATTTTATTTGGAATGTTTTACAACTGATTGTAGTCGGTTGAGTGGTAAGAGTGATGATTTCCTTTCTATACCATGACCTGCCCACAGCCAGGCGACTTACAGTTCCAAACATCTGCCCCTTCTGATTAGCTAAGCAGAGATATGTTGTGGATAAGAAAGTGGTTTCAGAGAGGCCTGTAATGTTTATATGAATACATCCCATGTACTAGATTGCTAAAAATTCTCAGAAGTGAGCCAGTCCCGTTAAGCAACACTAAATGAATTAAATGAATGTATCCCCCAAAGCTCCCAAATTTTTAGCTTCCCTGAAAAAAAAAAGTAATAGAGATTAAACCAAAGTTGATAAAATTATCATTTGACTGAAGGAGGAATTATACTTTACAAGTTGAATAAAACAGCTTGCGTAGCTCATCAATTTGACAAATGTCCGTCAACATTTATATTGAAGAGTCTTGCTATGAGAAGTGATAAAGAGTCTTATTCAGATGAGCTCTATCTAAAAGACCTTGAGAGGGCCGGAGGAGGTACTGGAATTAGTACAGTATTTGGATGCAAGCGTGAGGAGCTGAAATCAGTTCCTCAGCTCCTCTGTCAAAGGCCTGGGGCTGCAGTGTGTGTCTGCAACCTCAGCGTGGAGGAGTGGAAACACGGAGCTCTTTGAAGCTCACAGGCCACCCAGTAGCCTAATTGATGAATACCAGGTACCAGAGAGACACTGTCTCAAAACTAAGATTAAAAAACAAACAAACAATTGCAAAATCGATCATCAATAGGAGGAGAGGACCTCGGCCCTGTGAAGGTTCTGTGCCCCAGTGTAGGGGAATGCCAGGGCCAGAAAGTGGGAGAGGGCGGGGTGGCAGGCATGGGGAGGGGGGAGGCAACAGGGGTTTGTTTTTGTTTGTTATTTTTTGTTTTTTGGAGGGGAAACTGGGAATGGAGAAATTCGCATGTAAATAAAGAAAATATCTAAAAACAAACAAACAAACAAACAAACAACAACTGAGAAGATACTCAATGACCTAATGTTGACATCTCGTCTTACACATACATACACAAGATCACAGAGACATGCAAATAAACTGTGACATATTGCATTTTATAAAAATGAACATGGCTATTCTGGTCTAACATACTCTTCCAGAAAAATTTTCTTTCCCTTCCTTTGGATTTGACAGTTGTTTTCAATTTCTTTCTTTTTTTTAAAATCTTGCCTTTTCTTTTTTTTCTCAATGGTGCTCAAAGCTGGGTTCTCCAGAGTAGCCCTGAGTCATGTTTGGTAGGCTCACTGTTCTCACAAACCGACTCAAGTGCAAGTGAATATTTATGGAGTGTTTAATTTGATCTAAGCAGAGTTCTAAGTGCTCTACATGAATTGACTCATTAAATGACTTTTCACTGCTGTGCGGTACATACCATTAATATCTCCATTTTCAAGAAAAGGAAAATGAAGATATAGAGGGTTTTTTTTTTTTTTCTGATCACAGTCTGCTTGTCTTATGAAGATCAGAGCTGGGATTTAGACTACAGCACTGCAGCTCCAGAAACAGTGCATTTGCTACTGTCCTCCAGTGAGTGTCATTATTCTACCCATTTAGTAGATATGGGGCATTTGCAAATGGATAAATGGATATCTCCCTGTGAAAACTCTTCTTACCCATGAAAGAGAATAGGATGCAATCAAGTAATTGCAATTCAATATATCTATTTATTTAAAAAGGATGGAGTATGTAAAACATTGTGAGAGCTTAGGATGGGAAATGGCAGTCCTTGCCTAAGGTGAAGAATCTACCAAAGCATCAAAAAGTGGTGGTAGTGTGCTTGTCCTTAAAATGAAAACAGAGATTTTTGCCCTGGAGAAGAGGAAGAGATGAAAAGCTACTCAGGGCAGTATATTCAAGAAAAGTGGTACCATTTTCTGGAAAACACGGGAACATACTCATTTCTTTTAAACACATACTTATACTATGTAGTAGACACACTTACTGGTTGAGACCCATCAAGTTGGTCTACCCTCTTGAGCCTACATGCTTTCGGCATCTTAGGAAGATTATAGCTGGGAAATCAAACAGCCTGCCCTGTGTGCTTTCAGCCAGGCCAGAATGCCCTCTTTCTTCTTCCAGGAATGCTGGCTCTGATGGTTTTCATATTTCCCTAGATTCCCCAAAGAAGACAGGTGGTAACTTTGGTTTCAGTTTTTACTTCCTGCAGAAATCAAGGAAAGCACTTCCACGGCCTTCTAAGAGGCAAAGAGGTTAACAACTTTCTCCCTTAGCTATGCACTTTGACTGAAGTTGACATGTGCTTGCAGCAGACTGACATGTGTATGTGTATGCATACATAGGTACATGTGTATGTGCATTTTTCTGTATGTGTGAGCTTCTCAGGCATTTTCACTTTGTGTGTGGCTGGACATGTGCCTATGTGCTGTGGAATGCAAGAGCGGGAAGGCAGTGAGTTTCAGTCTTCATTTGTGGCTTAGTGTTTGGAGAGGTTGACTGTGCATGTACAACACAGTGAAGGGAGCTGCATCTCAGGTTTCAGTAAATGACAAATCTTATTAGAGAAAAGGAAGGAAGCAAGCGTACCCTGCTGTTTTCTATAGTTCTTCACAAGGCTGTTGGATTTCAGCATTGGAACAGAGAAGGGCAAAGCAATTGTCCCTATTCTTGGGGATAATTGAAATGATCTGTACTATTTTATTGAGAAGGGAAATCCTCCCTCTAGCTGGTCTCCCCAAAATTAGGTATTCTAAAGAAAATTTCACACAGTACACCACACATTTTAAAGATAATTGCTCTTGTCATGTGTTCTAGAATCTGAGTTCTGAGACATATTTTAAATCTTGAAACTATGTTTATTGGCTTTTCCTTCCAGAATCCTGAACAGTTATTCTCAATGTTCTTTCTTTAAATACAAAAACACAAAAACACATGGGCCTGGAAAGACAGCTTAGTGATTAGAGCATAAGGATCAGGAAGAGACTGTGTCTTAAAAATAAGAAGGAGAGTGATACTTGTAAGCTGGGATCTAGGGAAGTAGAGACAGGAAGCCTCTGGAACAAGGTAGCTAGCTACACTAGCCAATCAGCAAGCTCCAGGTTCATATGAGAGACTCTGCCTTAAAAATAAAAGGGAGAACAATTGAAGCCATCGGGTTTTAATTTCAGGTATGCATATATACATACATATACATGTGTATGTGTACACCACACACAAAAAAATTAAAAAACATAAAAACTCATTTATCACATGGTAATCTCATCATGCACTCAACATAGTCTACTGCTTTTCTAGGTGCTAAGTCAGGCAGGGGATACAGGATGAATGGACAGATTCAGTCTCTTTCTTCAGGGACCTCATTTACTGGCTTCTCATGTGTGTCTGCCATGGTGGTAGTGGGGAGGGATAATTCAGAGTGCTTAGGAAAAAAATAGGACCAAGGATAAGTACAAACAGACATACACACAGATATTCATGATCTTCATCACCACCACCACCATCATTATCATCATTGAGCACTCTGGAGTGTTTTAAAACTAGAACTTTCAATAAGATGGCCAAAGGCAAAGGTTATCACTCACTTCCTCAGACTTTCAATTTGTTATGCATTTTCTGAAAATCAGGTCAGATATTCAATCAAATATGATCATCTTAATATTATATAATGAAAATGCATGTGTAACAGGTAGAAGACTTGAGAGCTAGGTGACAGCTAACTCATGAAAGTGGCACTGAAGTCCTGTCAGCTGACACTGGAGATTTCAGATGCAGATTGCTTGGGTCAAATTTTGGCTTCATAATCCTTTAGTTCTGTGTCATTGAATATTAGGTCAGTTAACACAATATATTTCCCATCATGTCCATTTCACAGGTAAAGAAATTGAGGCATACCAAACTAATTTCTGTGAGGTACACAGCTCTTTGACTAACTTGTGATATTTTGGAGGGTCTAGACTCCTCCTGCTGCACTTCCCCCTCTAGACTCTGGGGATGATTTACTCAGCAAATATGTCCTGAATTTGTCCTGTATTTGGCACTGTGGCTGTAAATGCAGTTGGGGGACAGTGGTTAGCCTTGTTTATAGAGTTGATGTAGACTTTGAAAATCAGAGAGAGAGAGAGCTGCTACTGTTGTGAATGGGTTTATTTCCTAGGCTTGGGGATAACTTCCAAAAATGTTTCTCTACTGTATTGATTGGTACTGTGTTTATCACATGGGCTTCTCAGCAGATGGAGGACTCAGTCCAGAGCCCAGCCAGCCACAGACTGGGAGTGACTTTTAAGGAATCAAAACAGGACCCAAGGAGGGTAGGGATGTGTCCATGGCAACAGAATTAGCTTATATGGGGGGTGGGGAGCGTCTTTAGGGTAAAGTCCCTCCCCTTCTATTGTCATAAATATCAGACCTATAAACCTGAGAAAGGGAAAATACACTTTTCTCTGGGCTGAGTCTTTCCCACAAAATCAAACAGATAGAGCCTGAAGGTCAGAGGTTGTCAGGCCTTTGGGGACTGTCCTCCCCTGCTGTACTTCCTGTAGCTGACAAATGTCACCTCTTTTTTTATCCTGCAGCCACAGAGGCCCTGAAGTGAGAAAAGTGCCCTGGTTCAGGGAAGGCAGCTGGGCAAAGGATATCAGAGGGAGGCTTCAGTTTGTCAGATGCTTGGAAGATGTGTCCTACACCAAAGAACAGTAAGTTACCTTTGCAAGGTGATTGGAAAAAACACAGAGGTTGTAGAAAACAGGTACCAAAAGCGGGGAGGCAAGTGTACAACAATGAGGGCTCTCTCATAAACAAATGCCAGGTAGTAACTAAGGAGAGGAAGGGTGCAGGCTGGGGTGGGAATAAGAGATGAGCAGGAAGAGTATTAGCAGAGAATTGCTCTACTGCTCTATGGGTTTCAATCAAATATCTGACCAATGAGCAAGTTCTTACCTATGCACCCAGAACTGCTCTGTATTTTGCAGAGGAAATATCTTCAGGATCTTGCCAAGGATCATACTTGGCTTGGAGAGGGGTTCTGAGCAAGGGGTGTTTGAGAACTGCTAAATCAACAACTTGAAGTCAAAAGTGTGGGTTACAAGCTAATGGCCTATGTTCTGCTTGAGACCTTTCAGACTACTCTCTTTCTGTGTTCTGATTGAGACAGATTTCTCTTGCTATTCTAAAATCTCTCTGGATAGCTCATATTTTGCAGATCAAAAGCCCAGTCTTTTATTTACATATCAATTCAGTCATCACTCCAGGTTCCATTTTAATTAACCTATGAATCAGCATCCTCTAACCCAAGTCCCTTGATTCTTAGAAAGAGATTGCATAAACTTTTTTTTTTAACATCACAAAAGAATTCAGAGATCTGCCTGCCTTTGTTAGGCACAGACCTTGAGATATCTGGGTAGAACTCTGCTCTGAAATTACCATTCCTACGAAGTCTGGGGCTGGACCCAAACTCCCCCTGTCCCAGGGGGACAAATTCATCCTGACTTTGAATTCAGGATTCTGCCTGACTTTCTAAGTATAAACAAAAAACTTATCTGAGTGAGATCTCTCCCTACAATCACCACTCCCTAAATCTTTTTATCTCCTTCTTTAGTATCTTTCTAACAAGCTGCGTCATAGGACAGCTGCCTCTTAGATCTGTGAAGCTCCTTATATAATTCATATTGCATCCTTATATTTTGCATAGTTGAGAAATTACATATTTTTGAACTCATGTTTTCAGAGTTCTTTCCCACAGCCTTAAGGGCTGTCCTAAAGGTCTCAGCATTTACCTTTTTGCAGAGACATAGACACACTCTCCTAGACTCTTGCTGCTTCTAATTATCATGGAGTCATTAACCTTGACAGGGATAATATTTCCCAAAGAATGAACATGAAATAATATCATGATATGAACACACACACACACAAGCCTTATGTTCACCAATCATTGACACTGATGGTGGCTCCCACTGCTGGCTCCGTTCCAGGGGTGGAAACCATGACTTACCCTCCCTGCCATGGCCAAGCCAAACTCGACAGGACCTAGCCTTGGAAGTCTGCTGACCTGACAAGAAACTTTTGCAAAGGGCTCAAGCAGAAGCTGGAAGTCCTGAGTCATTTGACCCTTTGGTTACTATAAGCAAAATTCCAAGGCTCAGCACTCTACCAAATCACCATTCTATCTCTACAAATAGACCACCAGAAAGCACATACACATCATACCTAAACTTCACCTAAATTCCATGACTTCCCACAGCTCTTCCTCATCTCAATGGCTTGGAAAATAACTCAGGTCTTTTTTTTTTTTAATTGATGTATTTTTTAAAATTTATTTACATTTTAAGTGTTATCCTCTTTCCTAGTCCCCCCCACTTCTGAAAATCCCCTAACCCATTGCCCCTCCCCCTGATTCTATAAGGGTGTTCCTCTACCCACCCATCCACCTACTCCTGCCTCCCTGCCCTCAACTCCCCTACAATGGGGCATCTATCAAGCTTTCATAGGACCAAGGACCTCTCCTCACATTGATGCCTGACAAGGCCATCCTCTGCTACATATGCAGCTGGAACCATGTGTACTCCTTGGTTGGTGGCTTAGAAAGTCTCTTGCACACTATTGTGGTTAAATTTAATTGTCTCCTAGAATCAACTGATAAAGGATTCTCAGCTGGGGGGGATTTGCTAGATCAGATTGGCCAGAATGCTTGTCTGTAGGTACTGACTTGATTGTTAACTGATGTAGGAGAGCCCAGTCTACTGTGGGCACCATCACTTCCTGGACAGGTAGACCTGAGTGGTATAAGAATGCTAGCTAAGCATGAACCTGCAATGAGCCATCCATCATTCCTCCATAATTTCTGCTGTACTGTTTTGGTTTTTAGAGAGTTCCCTGATCAGAGGCAATACTGTGTGAAATAGCAAGGAGGCCTTGTCTTTGGGTTCTTGCCTGGAGTTCCTGATTCCCTGATTTCTTTCAGTGATGAATCATAATAGAAAGTGTTAGACAAATAAACCCATTTCTTCCAAAGTTGTTTTGGTCACAATGTTTTTATTGAAATACACAAAAGAAACAGGAACACATAAAGTTTTCCTATTTTTCTGTCATGTTACTTCCTCTCCTCCCACCAAACAAACAAACAATTATGTAAGCCAGTGGTTCTCAACTTTCCTAATGCTGTTACCTTTTAATACAGTTCCTCATAGTGTAGTGACCTCCAATCATAAAATTATTTCATTGCTACTTGATAAGTATAATTTTGCTAGTATTATTAACTTTAATATAAATATCTAATATGCAGCATCTTTGATATGCTAACCCTAAAGGGGGTCATGGCCAATGAGTTGAGAACCATTGAAGTGATTTGAATGAGGAAGCACAGTAATAGTCATGATTGAGGACCAATTAGGTCCTGAATTAATTAAGTTTGTGCTAAGAACTTCATTAATCATCCTAATCAACCAGTGTTGCCCCCTTTTGCAGGGAGGAAAACTGAAATAGCAGTGAAGAAATGTGCCAAGGTTATCCTCTTAATAAAATGCTGAGATGCCTACCCATAATTATGACTCAAAAGTCCTAGAACTATACTTAGTACAAGACCCTTACTGAGATGGCACTACAACACCTTTTCTCACTGTTCTCTGCCCATCATGATATGAACAGCTCTCACCCAAACTTGTGTCTTTCATTCTTTAATTCTACTGGGATCTGAGCAAATGGGAAAGTAAGAGTGCTATGAATGAAGTTCGAGTTTTGAGCATCCCTACTCTTGTTTGAATTTTTTGTGTTATTTTGTCTTTGTGAAGAATCTTTTCCAAGAAGCTAAAGAGCAAATGGGGGCAGAAAGATTGTAAGAGCCAGGGAACAAGGGAGTTTACTGTAGTATTGTGTCTCTTAGGAATGTCAGAAGGCAAGCCCAGAGAAGTCTCACCAACATGAGTGTGTAAACATGAACAGAACCAGGGCAACAACAATAGACATACCAAAGTGAATGGGAAAAGCCCAGGAGGCCTTAACTCTAGACAAAGAACTACAGATAACTAAGAAATGCTGAGAGTGGGAGAAATAGTCTTCCCTAGGGAAGAGCACACCATTGCCAAGGACAAATGGTCAGCCTCCAAAACATACAATAGCATTATATAAACTGAGCAGGTTGTACTTTGTATTTAGGAACACACACACACAAACACACACACACACACACACACACACACACACACACACACACATATGACAACAATTAATGAAAAAAGAAGTCATGAATTTGAAAGTAAGAAAGGACATATGGGAAAGTTTGGAGCGAGGACAGGGAGAAACAATACAAATATATTCTAATCTCAAAAAAGAACTATTTTAAAAAGATAGTATTATTTGTATAAGAAACAAACTTGGTGCCATCCATACTACTCTATATGTCCCTCGACCCCAGGGCAAAGTAAAAATAAAAATGAAGAAGCTTCTTCATTCTTGGTTAGAATGTGTTTGTATTATTAAGGACAGATCTTAGTCATGAGTTGCTCTGGGGCACCTTTGTGCTGCTAATGTGACCCAACTGAACTCAACACAGCCTTTTGGTTGGGGTTGGGACCTATAATAGGGCCCATTCTGCAATATTTGCATCCTGATATAATGTTTATAGAATGTAGTTGTTCAAAGAGTAAATAACATTAGTTTTAGATCTGCAGGGGGCTGGATTTAAACCCAAGGTTGGCCACTTTATCAACTGTCACAGCAGGTGCCTCATCTTCAAGTTCTTGTCTCCTTCTATCTATAGTGGGTGTAAAATGCCAAAGAACTTATAAGGAAGTTAAATTTGTCAGTATAGAGTGACATGCTGGTTGTCATGGACTAGAAGCTCGGTATTTGTTTCTTTCCTCTGCTTGATGCTCAGGTCAGATATGGAGACAAACAGTCTCAACATACTAATAAAAGTGAGAGACTGCCCAGCATGCCATAGTGCCTCCATAGTAAGTTAGATGAGAGGAAGAGGAAATAAGAACACCTCTACAAAGAACACCACCTTCTCTGGGCTTCTTAGCAGGCTCCAGCAATCAGGAGCAAGGGTGGGATTTGTGGTGAGGGTGAGAAAGCACAGCATAACCCTGCTGATTACATAGCTACAGAAGGGTGGTTCTACTAAAAGGGTCCCTCAAACTTTTTTGCCCTAATCCTCTATTAGCAATAAAGGCCTTGGTGAGAGATGCTTAAATCAAATGGCACCCACAGTTAGCCAACAACATTCTTCAAGTAAATCATATTAATGTCTTCCATAATTGGCACTTTCTTGAAGGATAGGAATTAAATGCTGATTTACAACATGTTATTGCTTCCTCTTCATAATCCAGTGCTATTTGTAATCTAATTTCTAATCTCAACACTGATATGACTCTCTAAGGAAATGTTAAGCCAGGGCCCAGCAGCAGTACTGAACTTCCAGGAACATCCTACTGTGTTCTCTGTGTTAGTTAAAAGGTTCTGATTAGTTTATGACCATCCTGACCTTAGTGTTCTTTGTCTCCACTGAAGAACCTTCTCAGAGATAGGTGGATCCACTCTTCCAGTCATTTGTTGACCATTTCCTTGAACTCTCAGCTACCTCCTTGTCCCAGGTTGCTATGACTACAGAATTTGGTGGTGTTCCCAGAACAAGCTGTCTTTGTGCATGAATTTTGATTTCAGTTACTTCTTTCCTGATACAACGATGGAATCTTGCCTGACTGTCCTGCAATTTTTGGAACCATGGTAAATCTGACTGTCAGCTCAGGCTGCAGTGCAAAATACTGTTGTCTTCACTCAAACAACAGTAAATTATGTCCTCAGGGTTCTGGACACTGGATATCTAAGGTTGATGTTCCAAGATGGTCTGTTTCTAGTCAGGCCTTTCTTCCTGGCCTGCAGGCAGTGTCTTCTCATTTGTAGCTTTAGGTGTGTTGCCAGGGCACAAGATCTTGATTTCTCTTCCTGTAGAGCCATCAGTTCTGTCAGATTAAGGCCCAAGCCTTATAATGCCATTTAACTTTAATTGTCTGTTTCCCACAGGGACTTAGGTCTTGGATATATAAATTTGCAGGGGCACATTTGAGTTCATAGTGGTGGTTCAATTAGAGGAGTTCCTTCCACCTTTGCAGGATACTGTTTAAGGAGGCTACTCTACTCTGGTTGTATATTTACCTGCCTGAGTATTTGGCTTGTCCTTAGTTTTTGAATATGGCATGACATCTGCTCACCCCCTAGCCACACATCAACTCCTTCACATAAGGTACAGCAGAGTGGAATGAGGAAAAATCTTTCTCACTACCTCCCAGACATGCAGGATTAGAAGGGTGTGTTCAAATTAGAGGTCCAGAGCTTGCCGACAGACACCATCTTGCTGCGTTGATCACTGTGAGAGATTGTACAAGTGAGGAGCTAGGAGGAACCACAAGAAAAACTTATTATTGGAAGAGAACAAACTAGAAACTAGAACTAAGGAAACCCAAATGGGGCAAGGATTTTATTCTCACCAAAACAAAGATAGGAAGTGAAGCTTCCTTTCTTCTCCCTTGTCTTTCTCTTTCCATCCCTCCCCACTATCTCTTCCCCACTCCTGCTGTTCTACAGCACACATATTCTAAAGTAGTAGTAAAGTAGTAGACCTTGCTTCACAGCCATTACTTGCTTATGTCAAAATCACATTTTCCACTGGATTCTGAATGCATCATGTCAAAATTGGCAGGCAGGGTTTTGCTACCATAATGTCCTCATGGTCACTAAGTTGGTGCCAGGTCACCTGAAAGTTGAGGTTTTACTGCTTTGATTTCTGGAGAACCTAGTTGTGTGTGGTTCAATCTAAATAAAATTCAGAGGTTCAGTGCTGGCGGGTAAGATCACTTCAGCCATGAAACAGTGTTCCATGCTTCTTACAACTTGGAACAGATGGCCTAGTCTTTCAGTAGGTCAGGCAAAGGCCCCAACCAACAATCATTCTCTGGACTCATCACTGGCAGTGAAAAGCTGAACAGGACTCTAATGGCTGGCTAATGAGCATGATTAAAACATTGTAATGACTCATCCTGGGAGAAACTGTTCGGTGCTCAGATTGCATTCTGCTTTATTATCTGTGAACTTCTTGCTGACGGGGACCGGAGATTGACAGACTTCTATTATGTGGAGGGCTCAGCACACAGCTTGCCAAAAATGGAAGGTAGCTTCAAACTGTCAGTGCTGGAGACTCAAGAGGCATTTCTGCAGACAGGAGTGTCCTACTTGGGGACCTTCAGAAGAAAACTTTGACTGTTTCCTCCTTAATGCTATGGTTCTAACCTGGCAAGAGAAGAAGCCGTTGAGTCTAAACAGAAATGTGTTGTTTTCTGCAGAGATTTGATTAACACTGTGCTGGCGAGTCCTTAGGGTCAGGGCAGATTATATTACAGTCATGACAAGTAGTTAATGAATTTACACGGAGCAATCCATACAGTGCTAAAGATTTTTCTGTCAGGATTAATATCCAAAATGTGCAGGACACTCCATCTGAAGCAGGGCTCTGCTTCTTATGATGGGTGGCTTGTGTTTAATGTCCCATGATTAGAGATAAGTGACAGACAGGAACTCTGCACTGAGATTCAGTCACGAACAGGATCCAAGATATGGCCTCGTTCTATTTTGAGTAGGTATCAGAGGTCTAGCTATTCTGTACCCCTGCAGTTACCAAGCTCCTCTGAGGATTCTCACAGTACCCATGGCATCTCTAGAAATCACTCTATCTTTTCCACTTACTTCTTTGACTATTTATCTTCCTTTTTCTGTTTGCTTGGCCCTTTGTCTTCTGTCTCTACTCAGCCTGATTCTGACCTATAGCTTATTTGGATCTTCAGGACCTGCCAATATCTACCCCGCAAAGGAAAGAAATCCTAGATTGCTCACCTCATCTAGAAGGCAGCTCCCCCTCAACTATTACTTTAGCTCTCCTGAAGCCTTCCAGCCACATCCACATTCCTGACAGAAGAGCCTCATTGATAGCCAGTGCCTGCCGTTTCTTGGACAGTTCTTTCTGCTGGAGATGGTATATTACTAAATTGTCTCTGCAATAAAATAGCTGCCAAAGGCAACTGAAGAGAGCAAGAGTTTACTTTGTACCACAGTTTCAGGGTATAGTCTATCATGGTAGGGAAGTTGTGGTGTGAGCTTGAGGCAGCTGGTCATAGTGCAACTGCAATCAGGAAGCAGAGGGTGATGGATGAGGGTGGTGTCCCCTTAACTATTTGTCTCTTTTTCTACGTAATCTAGGTCCCCATAAAAGAGAGTTTAGAGTGGATCTTCATACTTCAAATGATATACTCTAGATAATCTTCCAAAAAATGATCACAGGATGACTTTGTCAAGAAAAAATTTTGAAGGGGTGTTTAGAAATGTGTCTTCTTAGTAATTAAAGACCCTGTTAAGTTGACAATATTATCTATCTGAGATGGCATATAGCAAAGCACTATGGGAATCAGCACTGCCTGAAAAATTTACCAGGTACTCACACTCAGGTCTCCTTCCACTAAAAGTGGACCTACCCCCACTATGCTTTTCTTATCAAGTAGCACAAAGGATTCTTCATGATCAATAAAAAGGAGTTGACACCTGCACTTCAAAAATCAAGGATTATGTCAACATTTCAATGAACAAATGAATGTATAACTAAATGCTGGTAGAAGTCTTTTGTTTAAAAAGAATCAAAGACATCCCTGGTAAGGCCATCTCTTACTTGTCCATAGCCTCAGTGTGGACTAACTAGTTTATTGACATGTGATAAGAGTAAATTTGAACATTGTGGGATCAACTTTCTGAGAGTTGACTCTCAATATCAGGATCATTCTTATTTTTTCCAAAGTTTGAGGTAAGACTAGAAAACCCAACAACTTTGGCCACCACTAGTTTTCTTTACTCCCAGGTTCTATCAATTAAGGCTGACAAAAACAAATTAGAACTTTAAGGAGAGAATAACTGAGAAAGAGTCTAATGGGCAATTGGCAGTGGACAAAAGAAGGAATAGTGGCTAGTCCTCATAGTCACAGCTACCACATGGTCACTTAAAAATCACTTAGCTATAAATCTATGGCTCACAAAGTATGGATCATAATCTGTAAAAATGGAAGCTGGAGTGGGAAGTCAGAGAATATCATTATGGACTGGGGATGGAGACTAATGGTTTGAATTGGACCAACAATCTTGAGTTCATGGTGCACTAAAAGGAGATCTGACCTCTACTGAGAACCTGACAAGACTTGGAGTTCCACAAACACTCCTGCTTTTACTCTTCCTAGCAGCTCATGTTGTAGTGAAAATAATTCTGAGAGGAATTCAGATTCAGGAATCCAAAGTAGTCCACCTTCAGGTTACCCACATAGCAGGAGCAGGACGCAAACTCAGGTTAGCTACTGCAGAATACTATTCCTTGAGTTTGTCAAAGAAGTTGATTTCAGTCTGATCCATGGGATCTTTATGCCTGAAAACTCAGTGCCACCTTGAGCACTTTCTTTTCTATATTCCTCTAGGGGATTGTACAGTGTCAGGTTGAGACCCAATTGTATCCAGCAGTGTATGCCTTGCTCTATCCAACACTGAACTAGTAAGATGGATAGGATAAGTTGAAAGGCTGTGTGTCACTAACACAAATTCAGTGATGACCCAAGTCAACAGAGTCTTAACTGTACAGATTTATTTCCTCATGAATATCAATGCTAGGGCTATATAATCATATGCCTTTATTCATTCTTAGAGCCTCTGAAATTTGAGTAGAACTGTGAAATATTTCCCTCTCCCTATCCTTTTTTTTTTTTTTTTTTTTTTTTTTTTTTTTTTTTTTTTTTTTTTTTTTTTTTTTTTTTTTT
>NW_022196915.1:9888228-9925495 GCF_008632895.1 Mastomys coucha | reverse complement strand
TCCATCCATTTCCCTAAGAATTTCATAAATTTATTGTTTTTAATAGCTGAGTAGTACTCCATTGTGTCTTATACCAGTTATTTCTTCATTCAAGAAGCTTTCCATTTTTGTAATGGTAAGTTGTTCCTTTTCTTCTGGTCCTCCAGCTCATCTCTGAGTGAATCATATTCTGATATTGCAATGTCTTGTTCCTATAGCCATATGTCCCTTCTGTGCATGCCTGAAGGGAAAGAACTGAATTGTATTTGCTTTCACATGAAAACAATGCTCAATAAATAATAATTTTATTAATGAATGGGAATCAGCCATATTGTCAAAATTGACTTAGCAGCACCCAAAGCCTTATACTTATTATCAACCACAAAACCTGGTCTTTCAGACATTGAGAAGTCAAATAATCGCAACGATGCCTTGGAAGGAGCTGATGCCAGAAATGCCTACTAAGTCAGCATCTCTACTGGGAAGATGAGTCCTTTCCTCCTGATCTGAGCCAGACCCAATGTGAAAAATCTAGGCAGCTGGAAGACAGATTTCCTGCCATTTGTCCCATCTCTCAGATAAGCTGCACTCTTCTCCCAGGTAGAGGCATGGTTTCTGTCATTTTAGGTCAAATCACTGATCATCTTATATTGTGTTCTCTAAAGGGGTCTCCCCACTGGAGCACCCCTACAGTCTCCTTTGATCCACTACTGAGAAGCTTCAGGGCATTTTCTACTTTGCTGAGTCTGAGCTATGGTCTGGAAGAGCCTTTGGGTTCATACCCAAGACTTGTCCCTGCCTGTGTATCCCTGTTGTGAGGGCTCATTTTAGTAGTTACACTCTCTCAGAATCCATTCCCATGTTTCTATTAATTTTAGTTGAGGGGATGTTTGGCTAAGAAAAAGAATGTAGACACATTTCCCAAGAGTAGTGTGACTCCCATGTGACTCCCACTGCAAGGAGCTCTGTGAGAGACCTCCCTTCAAGAGTTTATCTAGGTGGCTCTTTTTAGCTTCATAGAATTCCTGGTGCTTGGTTATTCTTGTATCTGGATGCTGTGTGATGTCCTATTTGTCTCATGGGGACTACTTCTCCCTAAACTGAATTCTTTGAGCCAGTAGAAATATTTTTCTTAAAGTGAAGAAATGTTTACCATCCTTTAAGCAGAGCTGTTGAAAGGTCTTACTCATCCAGTAAACTTCCCAGTAGAGAAGGATAATTTGTCATAAAAACACATTTTCTTTTTCTTTTATTTTCCAGGTTTGGGATGCTTGTGACAGTGCAGGTTCTGGGTCTAGCTTGGCAATCAGCATTTCATAAGTACTCATTCGATTTGAAATTATCAAGCACATGCACCCACATGGAGTATTAGACAGGGTTCATGTGTACTAGCAAGGAAAGCCAGGTTCTTGCAATTGGAGAACTTCTTAGACAAGTGTTAGATGCCAAATTCACCTCAGCAAGCAGAAGATTATCATTCTTTTCTGTTCTTCTTAGCCTTTTACTCCAAATCTACAGAAACTGTGGGGCATGCCTTTAGATGGGTCTCTATGAGTTTGAGGCCAGTCTGATATAATAATACTATATATATATGTATATATATACATATATATATACACATATACACATATATTCATGTCTATACATATATACATACATAATATACATATGTATACCTATGTGTGTATATATTTATGTATATATGTATACATGTATGTATAATGAGTATGTATAATGAGTAATGATCAGTTAGGACTACCCAGTGAGGCTGTCTCAAAACAAACAAAGAAACAAAACACCCCACATATTACATTAGATTCTTAAAGAGGTTGCATTTATCAGATTATATTTGCTTGAGTCTTATTGATTCACATGTTTAAATACATACATCTAAATGTGAAAATATAAGCCCTTTGTTTTGTGGATAGGCTCTTTTTCATGATTCATTTTCTCCAAATAACTGTACTGTTACTGGCCAACACTCTTTCTTAACTTGATAAAGTCAGAGAAGTGATATTTTATTCCCTGAACTATAGTGGCACTGGATGTCTTAACTGAATCATTTCTCTAGAGAAAATATAAATTCTCAAAGAGAGAAAGAGTCATGTCAGAAAATGTTTTAGTGTCCCAAAATCTCTTTGGATCTCAGAGAGCCAACGTTCCATCCACTGCTCATCATTGAATAAGGTAATTAATACGGCCTGGTTTCCTAGCCCTCTCATGGGACATCTCTGCTGACAGGTCGTCTTTCCTGGCTAAGGATGCTATAGCACATGACCCCTATGTTGTTGTAGTTATGCAACATAGAAGGCCAGATGTAGTTGAGAAAGTTATTGCTCACTGCTTCATTGTACTTACAGGATAAGTATGCAATCTACCCTTAGAAGCCTTTGAGAATTGGTTTAATGTCTGTAGTAGTTATCATGTAAAATACCTACTGAAAGACATTTAAAGAAGGAAATTTGTTTGCTTTATATCATAGTCCAAGAATACAGCCCATCAGTGGTGGGAGCATGAGGCTGCTAATCATATTGCATCTGTAGTGAAGAAGTAAAGAGAGATAAGTGCTGGTGTTCAGCAAAGTTCAGGACCCAATTCAATTAACCTAATTTAGAAATGCCTTACTTCCATCCCCAGAAGCTTGCTCTTTGTGGGTCTAGATCAGCAGTTCTCAACCTTTTGGGGGTCTAAAAACCTTTTCACAGGGTTTGCATATCAGATATCCTGCATATCAGATATTTACATAATTTGTAACAGTAGAAAAATTACAGTTATGGAGCAGCAACTAAAAATGTACATGAAGAACTGTATTAAAGAGTTGCTCACAGCAATAGGATAGTTGGGAACCACTGCTCTAGATACTGCCAGCTTTACAATTAGTATTCATCATCACAATTTTATGAAGACATTCTCCGTAGTTCTAGAAGCTCCAGTTTTGAGTTCAGGAACACAGAGGACAGACAGAGAAAATCACTAGGTAAATGGGGGAACCCTAAGTGAAGTTGTTCTAGAAAGTGAATCATTATCAGGGAGACCTAGAGGTATTCAAGTGAGTTCAGAATTATGGAGAGCCACTCTTGGTTCCTTTGATCAGTAGTGTATTGTCTGGGCCAGTTCTTGGCTTGGTAGATATTTAGAACACACTGTTAATCAAGCCAAGATCTCAGAGGTAATCCTTGCTCAGTCTTTCCATAGCCAGAGTTGCATTAGTACCATTACCAGAAAGATGCACACACACTCACACAGGCATGAACACACATGGACAAATGTCACATGCATGTACACACATATACATGCATACACATACACACAATATATACACATATACACATGTACACACACATGTACACACACAGTGTACACACAGGCGCAGATAGGCACACATACATTCGAGCATGTGCATGTGTTCACACACACATATTTCTCAAATTTTCCTTTCTGAGTTACTATGAATTATAGCACAGGATCTAAAATTTGAAAGGAAATCTGGAAATCTCTCAGTCCTGTCTTCTGCCCCATCTCTAATGTCTTTGGCCCACATTAGCTCAGCCTGATGACAGCCATAGCAACTCTCATTGCTCTTGCAATTATGCAACTTGTATTCTTTTATGGCAACTTGTATTCTTTTATCTTATCTTCACTTCCACCCTAAAAGACTGGTACAACTAACATCCATATTTTACATATGAGAGATAGAATGTTCAAGATCATGACACTTTTAAATAGCAGTAGTGATATTTTAACCCAGAACAGAATTGTGACTAGAAATATAAACTCAGTGGTTTGGTTTAGTTTAGTTTACTTTAGTTTAGCTTAGTTTTTTTTTTTAATTTTTATTTTACAACAAGCAAAGACCTGGGTTCAATACTTAGAACTACAAAACATTACCAAGGTCTGCTTGACTCCAGAGAGTTCACATCTTCATCACTATTATTTTAAACAGGATTTTACCTGCCTCAGTGATGGGTATCAATATTTCACTAGTGCTGACTATGAGAAAGTTGGTTACCACACATGTTTGGCTGCCCATGAAGTAAGTATGTCCATGTCTTGAACTGCATCTAAGCCTTCTAGGTTTGCTCTGTGAGATTATATGACAAATTTATTTCCTTCAGATGTATGGAGAGGGAATCTGTGAAGTTTGCTCCAATTCCTTCTAAGATCATCCTGGAAGACAGTTCTCATCACTCTCCTCTTTCTCATCGACACCTCTTTTCTATGTGGTACTCAGTTTTTCCATATCCACACTGAGGTCTGACAGATCAATTTAGCAGAAATGAAGTGGAAACTTATGGTTTCTTTGGAAAGCCGGTTGTGTTGGATGATGTTCTGTTGGGGCAAACATGTGAAGGAGTGTTTTCCTGAAGCAGGCATAGGTGAAAGGATGTTTTGCTAGAGCAACCCTGTGAAAGGATGAATGATGAAGGAATCTTTGCTAGCAACACACATGTGTTGGTTTGCCTTACATTTTATTGCTGAGGTCCACTCATGGTGATGCCAAAGAACTTCTCTTGAGGTTCCTGTGGCTTTTTGCCACTTCTGCACTCAGGCCAATTGACAGAGTGATGCCAGCTGATACAGACTCACTTGGAGTTTTGCTAAGATATACTTATGTGCTGAGGCAAGACACATAGTGAGGCAAGGCCCAGGGAGGACATGTGATGTTTGGAAAGAGTATAAATAGGACTCAACAGACTGTGAGACTTGCTTGTATAGCTAGCTTGGCAAAGCTTCTTGGTCTGATGTATTCAGTGATCTTCACTTCATTGAAGGAGACATGGCAGACAATTTCTCCTGGCATCCGAGGTGGACTTGGTTGCTCCTGTTTCTGCTAGGTCATGCCACTACTGAACTGGGCTGATGGTGTATTTGTGAGCTATTTGTGAGTGGATCAAGGTGCCATTGCTGAATCTTGTGAACGGAACTGCTGATTTCCCGACAACACAGCTGGGATTTGCTCCAAAGAACAATTTCTAAACAGGCATCCTAATAACCTTTCTTTTCCACTCCCACTGGTAGGTGGTGGGCGAGAAGGAAGGTTAAAGCATCTAAGAACCATTATTAAAAGTAGGGTTGAGAAAAAGAAAAGCCTACACAGAATCATCAACTTTCCCAAAGAAGCATTCTCATCACAAAGGCCTCTGGTATGGTGTCCATTTCCAAATATTGTCCTTGTGTTGTGACATATAGAAACAAATATGAATATCATTTTCGGGTAACCAGTTATAATCTTATATACCAGTAATAATCTTAAGTGTTTCACAAAGACACATGCATTTTACCCTCACCACAACCCTATGGTATTATGGTTCTCAATTCAGACAAGAAAATGCAGGTTCTGAGAAACCAAGAAACTTTTCCTGCCACTCAGTCAACTGAATCCAAGGAATCTTGTAGAGACCAGACTGCATCTCTCATGTGGGTTTGACCAGCTTTGAAAAGCCTCCTCCAAGTATTACCATTGACCAGCCAAGCCAGATTTCCTTTACCACAGTTCTTTCTGAGAAATGACTTTTGTTCCTGAGTTGGTGTAAGATCTGTACAGGCTCCAGATGCACATTCCTCTGTCTGACTTGTGTCTCTGTATTTATGGATGCAACCAACTTCAAATTGAAAATATGCTGGGAAAAATATGATGTATGATTGTATGTGTTCTAAGTGAGTATAGACCTTGCTCTTGTCACTGTTTAAGTAAATACAGTATGACAACCTTTTATACAGTATTCATATTTATTGAGATTGAGTAATCCACACATAATTTGAAGTAAACAATAAGATGTACACAGGTTAAGTGCGAAATGATAAGGCACATTTCCATGAAGAATTCAAGTGTTTTTAGTGCATACTGGATCCATTCACCCATGGATACTGTACAACACAGCTCAGCTGTCCTTAATTTTAATCCCACTCTGGTATCCCAAATCTAGTTTTTCTCTGCTTCTGGAGGTACCTTGTCTGGAAGGATGTCTTCATCCTCCTTCCCTAAATCCTCCATTAAGAAGAAAAATGCAAAAACATTACACATTCACTAACCCACCAGCCCAAGGGGAGCACGGCATACTCATAAACCATGGAACCTTTGGATATATATGTTCCTTAAAGCAACAAACACTTTACCAATTACACCATACCCATTTTTTAGAATCTACTGAAAATTCTTCTTATAAGCTGTCTATTAACATTTACTAGTCCTGTCATTTTCAATAGGAAGGTGATTTTTTGAACTTCTCATCAAGCAGGCAGAAATTTCCTCCACAAAGAGAAGCATGACCCAAATGGAATAGTTCCTTTACTCATTTCTGAGCATGTATAATTTATATGTATGTATTAATTTTGTAATTGATGGTTATAAAATACATCAAATATGTAACGTGTTGCATAAGTACTTAATTAAAATAAAAACAGTGCTGATAATTAATAGGTATTTCTCAAAGACTAGACAGGATGATAGTTCAGGATGACTACTAGTTAATGATCCTATTGTTAATAATAAGCTCAAATTTTTTTGTAAAATAAAACTTGCTAAAATTTCTTGATTAACTAATGAATCAGGAGTAAAAAGTTCTTTAAAAATATTTTCACTATGTTAAAACCTCTGTGGGAAAACAGCTTTCAAATTTCTCATTTTAGATCCCTGGTTGAATTCAGTTTCAGTATAATTTTTTGACTCAGAATTTTACTATTTTAATATTATCATTTTAAAATTCCTATTTCTCCCCAAGGAATCCTGAAAATATAGCAAAATCCAAGAAGTGTGATCTTGGTTATAAATGTAGTCTCATTAGTGTTTTAATGGTGAATATTAGATAAAGTACCTAACATGGGAAAAGACCTGTCTGAGCATTTTGAAAGATTCTTTTGTGTGTGTGCATGCATGTGCAGGTGTGTACACGTGTAGACCAATGCAATGGTACCATGGGGTATATGTATAGGCCAGAGGACCCTCAGGTTGTCATTGCTCACCTTCCACTGTGTTAAAGGCAGGGTCTCTGTCATTTACTTCTGTGTTGCAGGCATCTTGCTCGCTATCTAAAAGATCTGAAGGATGCCCCTGTCTCTGCCTCTATTCTCTCCATGGTACTGGGATTATGTACTACCATAGCTGGCTCTATGTTGGTTTGGGGGATCCAAATGTGGGTCTTCATGGTTGCATGACAAGATATTTGCCCACTGAGCCGTCTCCCCAGCCCTTGTAAGAGTCCTTTTGGTTTGTCAGGCAGTGGTCTTGAAAGTCATTGTGTGCTGCATACAGCTAGAAATACAGAAGGTACTAAGACCTGCCTCAGTTCAGACTCTTCATATTGTTCACCAGGTTGTGGACAATAGGTCAAGACCTTCAAGCAATGAGGGCCAGTGATATGGCTCAGCATGTAAGAGCACTTACCTGAACCCACATTGGATGGAGGAGAGGGCCAATTCCCAAAAGTTGTCCTCTAACCTCACATACACACACCATAATTACACAAACACACACTATATATAATATATATGCATACACATCATTCATATGTACACACATACAATGCTAATAAATAAAATAAAATTTTAAAGGAATTACAGCAAGGTACCACAAGTATCAAATGCTCTGACCCTGAGTTTTGGTTTTATATATGAGGAAGATTCATGTCAGATGGTATAGAAGAACAGACCAATAAAATGTTTATTTAAAATGTTGTAGGTGGTATATTATATTGTCTTATGCAAGAGTGTCTGAGAGGTCTAACAATGGTGGTCTCTGAGCTAGAGAAGATGAGAACGCAGTAGTTGCTTAGCCATGAAGGTGGATGCTTCAGCAATCTCTACCTGGTTCTAAAGTCTAGAAGGTTCCTGAAGAGCCTCTGGTACTCAGTCTGTGTTGGAGAGTAATGTTCACTGAAGCATGGCCACAGCAGCAGGGCTAAGCACACTTTCTCAGGAAAAAAGAAAGAAAGCTAGTTGGTCAGTGCTGCCTTTTCCTTGGCCCTTATTACATTTAAACCAACATTTGGAAAGATGCTGCGCTGCACTCAGTCCACACATCCTTTGTGAAAATGCTCTTCTAGACCCATCCAGAACTAGCTCTCCTAGTTAATTCCAGAGCCCATCAAATTATCAAGCACGGTTAGATGCTCACATTTAGACACTTGGGAGATGACCCTATAAGTTCATTGTTTTTTTTTTTGTTGTTGTTGTTTTTGTTTGGTTTGGTTTAGTTTTTTGTTTTGTTTGTTTGTTTTTATTAGATATTTTCTTTATTTACATGTCATAGGATATCTCCTTTTCCAGTTTCCCCTCCAAAAAACAAAAACAAAAACAAAAAAAAACAACAAAAAGACCCCTGTTCTCTCTTCCCTTCCCCTGCTCATCAACTCACCCTCTCCCACTTCCTGGCCCTGGCATTCCACTATACTGGGGCATAGAACCTTCACAGGGCCAAGGGCCTCTCATCCCATTGATGACCGACTAGGTCATTCTCTGCTACACATACGCTACTGGAGCCATGAGTCCCCCCATGTGTACTCTTTGGTTGGTGGTTTAGTCCCTGGGAGCTCTGAGGGTACTAGTTAGTTCATATTGTTGTTCGTCCTAAGGGGCTGCAAGCCCTTCAGCTCCCTGGGTCCTTGATGCCTTGTTCCAAATAGCTGCATCTGCTAGGATGTGTTTGCTGTGTGTCACCTATGGTCCTCTTGGCTGAAGGAGGTAAGATGATGTCTGTGGGATATGAGAGAGCCGAAGGGAATGAATACAATCTGCTCTATAGAAATCTGGGCCCATAAGCTGCTTTCTCCCATCTATGCTAGGGGCTCAGCACTACTTATGGTCTCTCCAAAAGCAATTGACTATTTTTTTAAAAAAGAGAAGAGACAAATAATCTTATTTTGAAAAGTGAAATATAATTTCCTGCCACTATGCTAATGAAGCAATAAAGTTAGAATTCATAAAGTATTGTATTTAATGAAAATACTGCCAAGAAAGGATTTAAGTGTGATTCATTTTGGAATACCCACCCACACAGAGCTCTCTCACTTGTGTATACTTTGGCCCTGGATCTAATAGTGTTTAGACGCAATTATTTTAACCCTATAATAGAACAGTCTCTACTCTAAGCAGCTTAATATGTCTTATATTTTTAAGATTCACATGAAAATATAGTGTCTCTTTATTGCCAATGTGACTCTCTAATCTATATTTTTAATAATTACAAATAATTTTTTTACAAATTCTAATTATGTTATATATAATATTTTACTTATTTTAACTTTCTATTATATGCTCATTGCACATGATTCTACTACATTCCATTCTATTATATTCTGTTTCTCTTTTTTAAAATACTTTTTATTAACAAAATAGCAGCTTTTCTTATTGTATTTTTATATCTACTAGTTCTTGGTTGACCCTTACTCACCTCTCTCTTCTTTTCTACAGCTCATGTTTTAATTTGAGTTGTTTGGCTAAACTTCAAAGGATTAATAAACTTCAAAGATATAAATATAGCATTTTAATATCTTTAAAGAGTTTGTACACCTTTTGCTTTATTTTCAAAATAGCCTCTTGATTTGGGGTTCCAGCTATGCATTGTATTAATGATTAAGCTCCTTACATTGCTCATTTTCATACTCCAACATGGTTTGTTTGTTTGTTTGTTTGTTTGTTTCTTTTAAGCTCTTTTCACCAAAGAAACACAATTTGGATTTCCACATGAATTTTGAATCAAACCTGTGATTGACTAGATGAATGGATAGACTGCACATGAGTTTCAAAGACAGGCCTCAAGAGACACATGCCTTTTCTCGGTTACTTCATGGGAAAGCTATCACAGGCATAGCCTGCAAACTGTGTCTTGACAGGAGAATGAGGAAATATCCTAGCTAAACCTCATTCAGAAGAGGGTCTGTACACAAGCCTCAACCACCAAGCCATTGAGTCATTGAGATGAATCCAACCTAATACAAATCAGGAACACCCAGATGACCCACAGATAGAGAACACAGAATAATGAATGACTGCTGTGTTAAGCTACTGAATTTGGAATCATTCCTTGCATGGTAACAGCTAACTGATTTAATCCCTAGTATTTGAAGAAAGTGTCCTGCCTGCTGTAAATATGTCTAGAAATTTTCTGCCTGTGTAGATTTTCTCATGTCCACTTACTCTTCATAGACATTAAGGATAAGACCACAACTCCAGAATTATTCTGGCAATGTCCACTGTGAGCCTGCCGCACATATTTTGTCACATATCCAATCTGTACATTTCTTAGATTTCTATGAAGGAACTATTAGTTCTATCTTCTGTTAACTTGGACTAAAACTCAGAAAGGACATTAGAACAAAACCGAGTTATACTAGATTGTAGGTGCTATGCTAGACTATGCTAGATGGTAGATCCCAAGGCCAAGAGACTAAATAGGAAGTACTTTGTTATCTCTCTAAGCCTGTTTACTTCTCTTGGTATCTTTCATTGTTGCTTTGGACACAATTCACCCAGTGGACCAGTGTTTGCTTCCCTCATTGTGCTGATTCCCCACCATGTACTGGCCTTATACTATAGATCATAGTCTACATCCAACCCAAGCAAAAGACCTTGTTGTACCCCAAACACCTAATTCTGAATTCTCCCCAATGAATGCTCCCATTCCCAGGACTCTTGTGTTGTAACTGTGTTAAAAAAGGCCTCTCACTTTTGTGGCTTTAGTTTGTACTTCTACAATCCTAGGGAACTGGATGCCTGGAGGGCCTCTGTGACTTACAGTCATAAAATTCTCTGATGAGTCTTATCTGTGCATCCAGATTCATATAAACATGAATTTCTAGCTTTGGAAGAACATGTGAAACCATCCATCCCAATACTTTAATTTATGAACAAGGAAGTGGAGCTCTAGACAGAAAAAGTGGTTGGCCTGGGCCCACCCAGCAAGTTCACAGCAGGGCTAAGATGGGAGCCTGGGTTCTTTGTTTTCATTATTGTCTCTCCTTCAACTTCCTTGAGGACAGGGAGTAATTTCAGATTCATCTTCTCTTCTTTGTCTTCAGCCACAGAGTCCCGGAGTTGTAACCAACACTCAATAAATCTCAAGGAGTATCTGTTGACTTGGAATGGGAATGAGCAAGCATTGCTTATGTGGCCAAGAAAGCAAATTTCTGTCTGTTCAGCCAAGAGAACATGAGTACCACAGCCCCTGGAGGTCTTCCTGCTCTGCGTGGGGCGGCATGACCATGCAGAGCTAGTCTCTCCAGTTATATGTTTGATCAAAGAGACAAAGCACCCTCTTATCTAGCTCTCCGTTGACATCACTGCATCTTCAAACTCTGTGCTGCTCACCATGAGGTTCAGTGGGCAATTTACACCTAATTTCTCACTCACAATTCAGAGTTTGAATAAAGAAATAGGCTGTGGGCAAGGAAATCATGTGTTATGTTTAGGCAGACAGCCTCTAAAAGCATGTGCTGTGTCATAAGCTCTGGTATCTGTAACAGGAAATAGTATCACTCACCAGGAGGCTCCAGCAAAGGGGTAAGGACAGTCAGATTTAGACTATTGTCATGGTACCAAATATCCTCCATTTTTTAGAACTGTGAAGATTTAATAGAGTTTCCACCTGCATAGCACTGAACTGAAAAGACAGAGGACCCATGTCATCTGCAGGCTTTTGAAGTCATAAGAAGCCAGGTACTTCCTTCTGGCCCTGCTAGCAGTGAGGCAAGAGAATAAAGGTACAATCCAAATAATGTCAGGCCTCAAATGTGTTTGGGAAATTTTATTCAGTGATTTAAAAAAAAAAAAAACCTTTATTTTCCTGTTCAGTGCTTTACTTTTTTCATTGTATATGTCATTGCGTCCTTTATAGGTTTACTACAAGCCACGATTTGGGGGGAAGGGGTATTATAAATAGGATTGTTTCCCCATAAGTGCCTCAGTAGGTTTGTCTTTGGTTTACAGGAAAGCAACTGATTTGGGTAGGATCATTATGTAACCTGCTGCTGTATTTTAAAAGCATATGTTCTTTAATTCAGAAAAATGGGACATGCATATGAGTTAATAATACAACAGAAGTCTCTAAACTCCAATTTAAAAAGGAGGATATTGCCAGAAATGTTTGGACCTACTTAGAATCCTTCACTCTTCCCATGATTTGTGTGTGTGTGTGTGTGTGTGTGTGTGTGTGTGTATGTGTTCACATGTGCACATGCATGTGCTTGTACATATTGAATATATTATTTATTTTGTTCTTTTGTACTCTCACAGAGAATGAACTGTGTTATACATAGTCTTCAATGACATTTTATTATGTATCTAATATTTATCTTTCTATTATATGTAACAATTTAATACTCCATGATATGAGCTTCCCGTCATTTTTTAAGTCTGTACTAACTTAGATGGATATTTAGCTGCTTCCTGTTTCTTCTTCATGAAGAATGCTGAAATTAATAGTTTTAAAAATGATTGCAGCCAACATTCAGGAGACTCTCTTCATTTACAAAGAATAAGATAGCTTCCCCATTAGTAAGGTACACTTCAGATTTATAAGATAAAGGCAAATTATTCTCAAAATATGCATTCTCTACCCAAAAGACAGTATTGTTTTAGGCTTGGTACAGGGTCTCTGACTCTGTCACACCTCAAGGGCTTGGTCACTGTGAATCATTTTTCTGAAAAAAAATTTAAATTCTATCTCTAGTGTTCAAACTTTCCTGAGACTAAAGGTGGTCTCTGGGCAGAGTGGCCTGTTGCTCATGTCTCTACTTTTGGATATTTTATGATTAAAGAATCCCCTCCAACCTCCTTCCATTTTCCAGATACTCATTTCTGAAAGGAGTTATCACGACACTCTCATCTATGCTGTTGTCCCGGGGCCTGGCTAAAACATTGCTCTCATTAGCCAAGGCAGATTTTTTTCTCAGAATTTTATGATATTGAACTGTCTACATCATGCTAATGAGGAGATTTGTCATGGTCCTAATTGTTTGTGTGGAGAGTCCCTGAATCACACAATTTCTAGGAAGCACATACCTACTAGAGGTATGTAAGAGCACATTCAACAATCTCAGCACCAGTTAGGCAGTGCCACACTTAAGGTTTGGAACCTACAGAGTATAGCATCATATCTTATTGTGGTGAAAATGAATGTGTCTCCAATTATTAACTAACTTAAACATTTATTGATATTTTATTCACTTCTAGTTTTCTTCTGAAATGCCTTTTTGTGTTTTGGTGCCATGTTTGTTAGTTGTGGTAAAATATGAATAACATAAAATTGACCATTTTATAGTTTGGTAGTGTTAAGTATATCCATGCAGCTGTACAATAACAATGAGTCTTGAGAACTCTTTGATTTTAAAAATTGAAACTCAGTAATCAATAAATAATGGTCCATTTTCTTCTTGCCTCAGAACCTTGAAATGTATTCTTTCTTGCTTCTAGTTTTTAATTTTATTTTAATTGTATGTATGTATGTATGTATGTATGTATGTATGTATGTATGTATATGGATGATTTGCCAGCATGCACGTCTTTGTACCACTTGAGTACCTACTTCCTAGAGAGGCCAGAGGAGGGCACTGGATCTCCCAGAACTGCAATTACAGATGGTTTTAAGCCACTGTATGGGTGCTGGGGACCAGACCAGAGTCCTTTAGAAGAACAGCCAGTTCTCTTGATGATGAGCCATCTCACCAGACTCTAAATGTAATTACTATGGAAAAGTGGTTTTTATGATTGGGTTATTTCACCTTAGCATAATGCTCCCAACAGACATACCTATAAGATTCATTGCTTTTAAGTATTAGCTAATGGAGCATGGCATAAAAATACCACATCTTGTTCCCATTTGTTCATTGATCAAAGGTCAGATGACTGCCACCTTTCGAATATTGTGAATGTTTCTATACAAATATATTTCTGAGATTCTCCTTTGAATTCATTTGCATAGGTAAGAGAAGTAGTATTGTATCATATGGTATAGGTTTTCAATCCCTTTATAAAAGGATCTATTTTTCTTTTAATTTATCTGTATGTTTGTGTGTCTCTGTAAGTGTATCATATATGCATAGGTAACAGAAAAAAGTCAGGAAAAGGTGTCAGATCCTCTGGAGCTTAAGTTACAGCAGGCATGAATTGCTAGCCATTGGTGCTAGGAATTGAACTCTGGTCCTCTGGAAGAGCAACACATTCTGTTAAACACTGAGCCATCATTCTCCCCCGAGTCATACCATTTTATGTGGTTCCTATAAGTTTCATTCTCTCTCTATATTACTTCTAGAGTTCTAGAATTACATATGTGTGTCATTGTTTATATTATTTATGTATTTGATGATTTATTTTAAAACTACACGTTGCTATGCTGTGTACACTGTTCTGAAAAGCCTGGGCTAAAGTAACTCTCTTGCTTCATCCTCCCATCTAGCTGGGAGGAGCCACAGGTATTGAGACATATTCAATTCTAGATATTCTGTGTTGCTCACTATAATTTTCTCTTTATCTCATATATAAAATATATGTAGATATATATGCCTATATATGTATATGCTATTAACTTTTAGAAAACACATTTTCACTTTTGTGGAGGTGAATTTTATCAAGTTACATTGTTTACATCTATGAAATTCTAAAAAACTAAGAAGATATAAGATATTTTCTGTTACTATCATTTTCCTTACTATTTTATAAAAATAATACTGGCTTCAAATAGTACTGGTTGGTATTTTATTAATTTATATACAATGGTGCCTACCTTTTTATTATGAAAAAACATTTTGGTGTTCTTTAGATGAGTGCCCAGTGGCATTTAGCTCCCTCATTCTTTTTCCTGAAAACACAGTTGTGTGAGACACAACTCAATGTTTGGTGTGCAGCAGTTATCCTGTGCTACCCTTGGGTCCTTGGTCCTATTTCTATCTCACAGTTAAGTGTCTGGCTGTCTTTCTTGCTTCTTTTAGGATATCTTGTCTTTGTCATGATGCAAGTTTATAACATTTTTTTATTACTCTTGTGTGAACATCTCATCATTAGTAGCCTCTATATTTTTTTAATCATAGATTTATTATTCTAATGAGTATGGCAAAAATTCTCAATTAATAGATCTTTAGGTGTTTTCTTCTTCTCCTCCTCCTTCCCTCCTCCTCCTTCTCCTCCTCCTCCTCTTCCTCCTCCTCCTCCTCCTCCTCCTCCTCCTTCTTCTTCTTCTTCTTCTTCTTCTTCTTCTTCTTCTTCTTCTTCTTCTTCTTCTTCTTCTTCTTCTTCTCCTTCTCCTCCTTCTCCTTCTCCTCCTTCACCTTCTCCTTCACCTTCTTCTCTTCCTCTTCCTCCTCCTCCTCCTTCTTCTCCTTCTCTTTTATTAGTACTAATCTCTTTGGAACTCTCATAGTTTAAATTCTAGAGTGTTTTGGTTTTATTTCTATGTCTCAATATCTCTTTCACATGTTTCATCTTCCTGTCTCTCTGTACTACATTCACAATAATTTCCTCAGAATCAGGTCCAGGCACACTGGTTCCTTCATCTAGTGTGTATAACCTGCTTTTAAATCAATTTTCTAGTCCCTGCATCTCGATAGCCACATTTTCATCTCCAAGTCACACCGAA
The DNA here is from genome assembly GCF_008632895.1 of Mastomys coucha. Taxonomy (NCBI): domain Eukaryota; kingdom Metazoa; phylum Chordata; class Mammalia; order Rodentia; family Muridae; genus Mastomys; species Mastomys coucha. The sequence continues at coordinate 9,909,951 of NW_022196915.1, read as the reverse complement.
TAATTTCTTCTGTGTGGTCATATTTTACAGTTCATGGATCTTTCCATTTAAAATTGCTAACCTTCAGTTATTTGAACACCTTCTTCACAAGTTTATAATCTATATCTGAGAGTTGTGGTCTTTAGTCACTGACAATCTGAACTTGTTAGAGACTTCTATTTTTTTCCTGCTTGTGAGATGTTTTCTAAATTCTTTCATATTTGGTTTAAATAATGAATGTGTTTTAATGAATAAATGAAATAATTTTTTTGTGCTTCATCTGAGAAAAGTTGAGGGAATATTTTTTTCTCAGTGAGATCTTGGGTTTTCTAGGCATATCTCTGCCTGGGATTCAGGTTCTAATTACTTATTGAAAGCCCAACCACATGCTACCATTTGTACTGTGGGTACATTTTTCTTCCCACTCTCTATTTCCTACTGTGTTCCTCCTTGGAGACTGAAGTGATTCTTCACTTGAACTATATGTGCATGCATTAATATATTATCTATGGTATATCTGGGGCTAGTTGGTATTTGTTGACAAGAATACCAATGCTTGAAAGGAAGAGGAAGGTAAAGCTGGCCCTCTCTTCCTGCCATACACATAAATAACTCAAAATGGCCCAATGGCTTAAAGTCTGCAGATAAAACTATAGCACCATTAAAAGAGGATATGACTGTAAGTCTTCCTGACCTTGAATTTAGCAATGGATTCTTAATGTGATGTAAAAAAGCATAATGTTATGCACTAGACTAAAGTTCGAATCTCCAAAATCCATATGTTGAATTGACAATGTGACAGTATGGAAAAGTGAGACATTTATAGATAACTAGGTTTAGATGAGATCACATGGGTGAGGCCCATATAATGTGATTAGTGCCTCCCCTCATGACACAATGTAAGCAAGTAAAGAGGACATTATCACCATCACCATCAGCTTCAACAACGACAACAACATCAAAATGCTGCTGGTTTCTTAGGTTTAGGCTTTGAGAAATAAATTTGTTTTGTTTACAATGCTCAGTGTGTAGTATATTATTATGGTAGCTCCAAGATGACTAGCACAGATCTGAGGTACTGCTTCAACACACAGTTAAAAATGTGGAACTGGCTTTGTGTTTTTGTGATGGGGATGCATGATAGCAGTGTACACATTAGAGGTGATTCTTATTAGAGCTCTTAAGATAAATAGGAAAGCAAACAAGATTTTTCTTTCTAGAGAGAATGTTAAAGACATGTCCAGAACCAAAATAATCCTCAGACCTAAAGATTCAATTGTAGGGCCAACAAGAAGGCACTTCAGGTGAGGGTATTTGCCTGCCAAGCATGATGACATGTGTTTGAACCCTATAACCTACACAGTGGAAAGAAAGAACCACCTCCCACAAGTTGTCTTGTGATTGCCATATATGTGCAGTGGCATGTGCGCACGCGCGTGCACACACACACACACACACACACACACACACATGCACATGCACAAGCAAATGCACATGCACACACACTACATAAATGCAATTTGTGATAGATTTACCTGCATTAATCTTGTCTGATTTTGACCTTTCTCTTGACCTGTCACTCTATCCTTGTTTTCTATTTCTGTCTTTGAGGAAGGGAGCATCTCTCCCATTTTTATCTCATCACTGTCTGTGGAAACATAATTTTCAAAGGCTTGAAGCTGAACCAGAATTGTCCCAGAATGAATCTGTATTCCATCTCAGTTTAGATCTAATTTGGATGATATTTATTTATGTGAGATGCTGTGATTAAGATTTGGATTTGATGGTGGGATAAGGTAAAACTCTGGTGCGAATACTGGGAGGAGTGATATGGAAATGAATGCAGTGTGTGTGTGTGTGTGTGTGTGTGTGTGTGTGTGAGAGAGAGAGAGAGAGAGAGAGAGAGAGACAGAGAGAGAGAGAAACAAAAGACATAAATAAATTAGATTGCATCAAAGTTAAAATGATGTATATTGGTGGACATTATCACAAAAGTACAAGGATGCCCCACATAGTGGGAGAAAGTGAATTATAAATCAGATAAAGACTGTTATCTTCATACAAGTCTTCATACAAGTCATAAAAGTTAAAGAATACAACTAAAAAACAAATAATTTGACCCTTCTCCATAGTAGACATAGAAAGGGTTGACAATCATAGCAAAATATAATCAACTTCACTGAGAAGAACAGCTCAAAAACAAACAAACAAACAAAAAAACAAAATAACACTTTGCTCCCACTACAGTGGATATAATAATAATGAAAAAGACTTTTGACTTTAGGATTATTTAGATGCTTCTGGGACTAGCATGAACCTCACAAGTTAATATCCAGAGATGGATGGAGGTAGGGGCAATAGAAAGCCTGAGTGTGGGAATGGCAGGAGCTGTGGTAAAGATAATACATAAACTGTGTGACTCGTAGGGAGAGTGAATGAACATCTACTCATCTCATATAAAACACTGAGGACAGACAGAATACACTATCCCATCCAGGTTTACCTTGGTAAACCAGTGAGTTGATTGGTGTTACAATAGTGAGTATGAGAGGCTACTTAGAGGAGTCTGAATAACTGGAAGGCAGCTGAAGTCACTGAAAAGCTAAGCCCAGCATGAATGGCAGCTCACTGAAGCTTATTCTGAAGGGAGGTCCTTGCTCCACTTGCAGGCAGCTCAACAGCCAGTCTCCTCTCTCCAGCTCTGACTACTGTTTATATAATGTGGAGATAGAGAACATTGTGAATCTTGGAGACTGGGTGAGGTGCATTGTGAATCCTGAAAGTTTCAGGAACTTCCTGAGACTTGTGAGTTCTTTATTTCCTGAACGTTTTAAGTTCTTTTTTCTTCCTGCATCTTAAAGAGGCTCCCTCAGATTGGAAAGTTTTAATCTGTAGAAATTTACTACACCAGACTATGGAAGTAGCTCCTGGCTTTGTGTATTTTATGACCAGTAATCTCCATATCACTCATGAACAGCTCTATGAGAGAGATTCTATTAATATCTTATATATCAAGAATTTAAGTCCCAGCTATTAACTCAATAGATTGGGGTTCAGTCTAGTTACAAATATTTGCACACTGGAGTACCTTTACATTGAACCAGTCACAAGTTCACCAGTCAGAAGTTAAAGGCATAAGCTTAGAAAGATTTAAGAAGAAGGCAGCTGAGAGGCCCCTGATAATTTACAGGTGAGTTCTGATGAGAAGTCTTGAGCATGCACAGTACATTTCCTGATACCTACTTGATTCTTGGCCACTCATTTCCTTCCTGCCAAGAATATCCCTCTTTCTGGGCCTTGCTCTTTGTTCTTCCTTTCTCATACCAGTGTCACTGACACCCTCTACTGCTTAATTATGGTGATATGCATCACCTCTATTATGTCAATCATTTATACACAGTCTCCTCATCCACACTGCTTTTGGGAATAAAACATGCCTCTTTATTTCTTTACAGATGCACCCCATAGTGCTAATTCAGTATGGCGTTGGTGCCAAGAAGGGAGGTCGACCTGAGATTGACAAATTTCTCTCCTGTGCCTACCCGAAACCTGCTCCTCAGCCTCCTCTCCGTGGACTCCCATCACCCTCAGCTCCATCCATCACAGCTGCAGCTCAGCCCGCTGATGTATTACACTAACATATCATTAGTGCAACGGCAGAGCAAGGAGCTCTGATGATGTATTGGGGCCATACATCATCAGAATGAGTCACTCTGATGATGTATAACTCAAAAGATGGTACTATCCAGGGAAATGTGGACATAGCATAAATCAGGGCCAATGTTAAAGAAGAAAACCCAGGACAGCCTTGGGAGGAAAATAAAGGTTCAGGGGTCTCCCGCAGTAGGGGTTGAGAGACAAAACTAGTAAATTCTTAACGGCTCAGATGGAAGCTTTCTGTTAGCAGAGGGTTTCTTAATGACTAAACCAGATCATCAGCATTCCCAGGTGACACTTGCATTTCCCTCCCATCTGGAAGTCAGCTTAGCTTCTGCGTTCCTGCAAAGCCCCCTTGTCTTGATGGAGATCCAGTGTCCATCAGATCAAAAGGAGGATATTGTGGGTCTGTGCTTCATCAGAGTCATCATGGATCCCTCATCTATAAGGTGGATTGGAAGGGCTTTGCTAACCACAATGGTTCAAGCCGGTCTTCTTTCAGAGTCCCTTGCCTTTAGCCACTGATTAATGAAATGCCTTTGAGGCAGGAATGAATGAAGATTTGACAGTCTAGTATAACAAACAAACAAGGACAGCTCTGGATCCTAGAAGTTATATGATTTCAGAACACAGCTAAATAGTTTTACCTGTAAGCAAAAACAAAAACAAAACAAGAATATCTTTCCTTTTCTTTTCTCTATATAGCAAAAGAAAGAGGAAGAATCAGTATAATGTTTATCTAAAGCAAAGATTAGACTTTCATGCTGCCCACTATTAGATTGGACCAGAAATGATGGCAATTGAAGTTGGGACTAAAATCCAACATTTTCAAGCTTTATTCCAGCCACAGGGAGGAACACTATAGATATACTGTCAGCCTTGCTTTCTCATCCTTGGATTGAAGGAGTGTATGGCCAAGAGCATCAACCTCTTTGTAACCTTAAAAAGTGGTAGATAAAGAAGCCTTACAAGAGGGAGTTGAGAGCCATAGGGCAGAGGGGGAGGTGAGACCACACGCAGGCACACTGGGGAAAAATTAACATTTGGGTTTAATGCTTTATTTAATGCCAAACTGTCAGCTTGAGATCTGAGGCCCATGCATACAGATTCTGTCCTTCGACCCATACAAAATAAAATCAAAATCAAAGCCTAGGTGCTTCAGGACTGGAGAACATCAGAGCTCAGCCCTTGGCATCTGGGATCCATTATAGACAAGAAGTCTTCCTCTGGGAGTTCCTTTCCCTGGTCCCCACCCACAACTCCAGCAAGGGAGGGGCCAGCCAGTGAAGACTTCCTTTGCCAGTGCTGGTGCTATTGCTGTGACTCATTGCCTTTGTTTATTGCAAGCTCTGTACTGGACTTTGTACTTGAGCTGAGCACAATCAGAGGGCTCTCCTGGCAGGGTACAAAAGGGTCTGAGTCCTCCATAAAACACAATGGCACTCTTTCTCCTCTCTATGGGGAGTCAGGGGGTGCTTCAGCACCTGAGCAGCAGTTAAGAGAACAAAATGCATTTTTTTTTTATTGTTCACAAATACTTATACCTTCAAAGGCTTTTAAAAGTTGAAACAAAACAGATCTTGCCTCTGTTCTTTATTTATTTTTTTGGTGGTAGGGGGCCTAAGCAGGAGAGGAGAATGAAAGAGAGGATAAAGCCAGCACATTCCTTGGGTGTTGTTTATAAATGAACAGAACTTGAGAGGGATCCCATAATGCCTTGGGGTTGTCATCTACATCTGCCTGCAAGATCTCCCTCTGCTTGTGCTGTGAAGAACTGTGAGGTCTGGGACATTAGTCATTAGAGACCATGGCTGTATGAAAAGGCCAGGGGAGCAGCTACAAGTTCCTACAGACTAATACAACTCAGTTGGGCAACCATAAGAAAACAGCCAACTGTGGAGAATATGCCAGAAGTATACCAACTAGCACCAATCAACTTAACTGAAAGAAATCTTGGATCAAGCTGGGTGGTGGAACAACCATGCAAAGATCTTGCAGATTTGGCTCACTAGGCCTGCAGTTGAGGTGCATGCTCTGGGTTTGATTTGTTAGACCTGCCAGGCTGCAGAGGTGGCCACAGGTTCAATGGCCACCCCTATCAGTCATCTTTCAGTACTTGGCATATATGATTTTCCATTCAATATTTATAATACCATGGTGTTTTTCTGCATCCTGTGTTCAGGTGAGGAAACCGAAGCTAGCACTGATGTTGTGTCTGCTGTAGTCTTATGACTAGGAAATAGTGGATTGGATTTTAACTCAGTTTTTTTTTGGCATCTAAGACCACATTTCAGTGCAACATGCATGGAGGCCTTAGATGTTTCCACTACTTTGCTATCCTAGCATACAAGGTAATGATATTTTCATATGTACACAGCATCATACTATGCTCATACTTACCACCCTGTCTTCTATACCCAATAGGTTCACCTACTCCTTTCAAATAGCACACATACACATACACACACACACACACACACACACACACACACACACACAAACACACAAACATACACATTCCACATATGAGAAATAAATGCAGTGTTTCTTCGATTGCCCATTTTCCAAATGCTTGTTCTAGGAGAATGGTCCAAGTTGTTCAGAGCCAGGATCTAAAAAGAAAAAAAAATGTTTGGAATGATAATTATTTTCTTTTAACACTGCTTTTAGAGTTTTCTTCTATATCCATGTATTCTATATCTATGGATTTAATGAACCATGGATTGAACATATTTGGAAAAGGAGTTATGACTCTACTGTACACTTATTGCTTTTTTTATCTGCTTTTATTTTTATTTTATTTTATTGCTGTGTTGTTTGCCTAGGTTATATGCTAACACTAAGGTAGTCTGCATATATGAGACTTGAAAACTCATGGATGCTAATATCCATAAAGGGTTCTGGAACAAGCTCTCCTTGGATATAAAATGATGAATTTTTTCTGTTTAGTTTTGCCTTTTGATAAAGTAAAGAACCACAGCAGTAACAAAGATTGCTGAGGACCTGAGGCTATTTACCCAAAGGCACCGAGCAAGGGCACAAAAGAGCCAGGTTGGTAGGGCTGGTGGAACATCTGCTCCTCATATGGCTCAAGGTTTGGGTTCTACCCAACACTTGAGATTCCATCATGAGCTCTGGGACACATTCACTGTCCTCTGTGCTTTCAGAGTATGTTCTGAGCCCAAAGGGCAACAGAGCCACAGAGAAATAAAACCATTTCACTTCTTAAATTATCTGAATCTCTAAAATAAAAATAACAGTAACAATAAAAACACCCTTGCCACATTATTTAATGCCCCACCCTTCAACATAATAACACACACTTTTACAAGATGGAGGTGCACAGACTAATAAAATATATGGTTTAATTAACTAAACTTATGCTGTAATCCACATTAGAAGGCCATGATTTAGCACACACTCTCATCCTCAGGACAGAATAATGCAAACAGCATAATTAAAAGTTGATGAGAAGTATATTTATTGGGCACACAGAAAGAAGAGACACCCAGATTTATGGCACACAGAGTAAACCTTTAGTTTACAATATAATTAATATTTTAAAAACCACAGTGTGCATATAATGCAGCTGTAGAGTCCTCCTCTGCGGAAGGATAATTTCGTCTGTGCTGATCTTGGCCCCGTTTAATAGTAAATTATGTTCCTGGGCATATACAAATGTAACATGATCTATTATGATCTGGAGATGATGCTCATTGAGATGTCTGCAGCTATGATAGATCACAGTTGCATGTCTCTGAAGACATGGAGGATGGTTGAAGGGCCAATTATTTATCTGTGGCACAAATTCCATGCCTATTAGTCACACGGGCAGTGACGCAAAATGAGGGTACACCACTACATTTTAATCAATCCCTGCTCAAGAAACTGCTTCCTTAGCACAGAGCTGAGCTGTGCAGCAGTGTGTAGGGGGGCAAGGAGCTATGTGGACAAGGAAGTGGGAGGTTAGCAGGGATAGGGTCAGAGTCAGCAGGAGTGCCCAACATTTCTTTGGCTGTGAACACTCACCAATGTTTCAGCGGTAGGGATGAAAATACAATTGCATGCATTCCAGCAACAACCCTAGGTGTATATTCATACTTATTATGCAGGAGAAGAGCTGAGGCTGGGAGAGACAACCATGCCAGACAAAAGCAGAACCTGCCCTCTCAGGCAGTTCCGGGTATTTACTCTTTTCTATCCAGGGACTTATACAGAATCTTGGAGAGAAGTAAGTAATACTTTTGAAGAACCTGGTCTACAGTTCTTATTAGGGTCCTTGAAACACTACAGATCCTGTGCACTAAACCCTCAAACCTTGACCCCCAACTACAAGGATATTCCGACTAGTATAATGATGGCTGCCATTTATTAAATGTGCTTTCCTTTGAGGCTTAAAAAATGAATTATTCTAATATATATGTAAATCAGTTACTTCTCATCAGTTCTTTCTTTTTTTTTTTCTTTCCTAACCCAAGACTTGGGTCTTGATTGTACACATATTTTAAATGAAATGGGTACTCTATACTTGGGAGATACTAAGATGCCTGTTGCCCAGATTCTTTTTTACCCAGGCTGAGAACTCCACCTCACCTTGTGGTCGTTACTACATGTGGGTGGAAATTTTCAGGATACTCTTTCTGTTGTTTGTCCACTCTGTCTTGTCATCTATAAGAGCTCCTGAAGGGTATTAGAAGGCAATGTCTGGCTAAATATGCCCATTCCATATACAGGCACTACTCACGATGGGGCAGCCACCAGTATTTCCTAGAGATTGGGCAAACAGTGAGGCACACCGCAGAGCTCCTAGAAACCACAGGGCTTGAAACCCTTCCTTCAGCTGCATCCTGTTGGGAGCAGTATCACCCAAGCTTCCCAGCACAGACTGGGAGGGTCTGGGTCAACATTACCCTACTTCCTAGTCAATGGTAACCTTGACTTACATGGCTTCTTTTGCTTCAGGAAGAGCCCATTTGGTTCAGGGTTTTGAAGGGATCCATTGGATCCTGAGGGACACCAAGTCCCAATAAGGACGTGTCCTGTCTTGGCTATAATCTTTTAAACACTGCCACTGATCGTTTGTACACTGGATAAGACTCTACACAGCTCTCAAATAGAGATGTTGTCCAGGTTTCTGTGGTCCTGAGTGGACTGTTTACTAAAGTCCTAATTTGGGAAACATTCTCAGGAAAGAAGAGCACAGATGAAACATACAAAATAAATTTAAGTGCAAAGTAGATAAAGAAAATAATATGAGTGCTTCTCCATTATCTGGTTCATTACACTTTTTAGTGCTTATTAAAATGGTTAAATGATTTAATTTTGTTTGGAAAAAAGCAGGATGAAAAGGGGAATGAGAGATTAAAGAGATAAACTGCTGAGTTTCCATTTTGGAACTGGTTTCAGAATGAGGCTACAATGAGAAAATTAATTTGTGGGTCTCTGGGTCTCTCTGGAGGTGCAGTCAACACCAGGCACACACAACACATTCTATTTGCCTTTTTTTTCTTAATTGGCATGGCCTTCTCTGGGGAGAGCTCAGGCTAAGCCAAATAGGAGGATAAATCACCTTTAGTATGGCCCCTCCTGGGTCATGGATAATTTTTCTGACAGCCATGTCAGATCAAGATGCTAATGGATCATTCGACTCTTCAGTATACCAGCATTGAAAGTGTAATTTCCTTCCTATTAGCACACCTATTCTCAGAAACACACTCCTCAGAGTAGTTAATAAAGGGCCTTGGTGCAGCTTGCAGGGGGAAGCTGTTAAGAAGGGGCTGGGCTGTTCTTGGCTAGGGCAGATGTTAGGCCTTGATTCTAGAACTAACTATGTTAATGCCAAGAGGGCTTTTTCCATCTAGTCTATCTGGAATGTAGGATCTTCTAGTTGGAAGCTGCAATTCATCCCCCTGCATGATCTGGTAGGTGTTGGTGATGACTATTGTCTTGAAGATGTACACTTTCAAGGCTTTGTGATTTGTATATGAAATGTCCCATAAGTGCTAACATGTTTGAACACTTGTTGTCCAGCTCCTGCTGCTGTTTGAAAGGTTACAGAGCCTTTAAAAGATGAGATCTAGCTAGAGGACTTGACCCACAGAGGGCAGCAGGCCTTGAGGGTTGATAGCCCAGCCCTACTTCCTGATCATTCCCTGCCTCCTGGTTGCATATGAGTGTGCCCAGTCAACCTCTATCTCCTGGAATCAGGCCTTCCTTCCTTACCATGATGAAGTGCATCCTCTAGACCTGAGAATCACTCCTACCTCTGGCTCCATTCAATTACTTCTTATGAGGCATTGTGTGATGATAATAAGAAAAGTAACAGTCATTGTAATTAATATTAAAATACTTGGTTCTGCCATGTGTCATGGCTAGAATGTCCTTGGTGTCTCTCCTACAAAGTTTCAAGTGTTAGAATCTGGGTACGAGTGTGGCAGTGTGGAAGCGGTAAGAACCATGGTGGAGCAGAACTTAATGAAGATAATGAGGTCATGGAAACATACACCTTGATGCTGCTCTTGTGAACTGAATGAGTGTGTGAGAATAGGTTGCTACAAAGCAAGTGTGACTTCATTGGTTCCTCTCTTACATCCCATCTTTACATGTATTCTCTCTTTCTCTTTATTTCTCTGCTATCTATGTGGAAAGGCAGTCAGAGCAGTGGTTTTCAACCTTCCTAATGCTGTCACCCCTTCATACAGTTGCTCACATTGGGGTGACCCCCAACCATAAATTTATTTTCATTGCTACTCCATAACTGTGATTTCACTACTGCCATGTTTACACTATGATTCATAGTGTAAACTGATGTTTTCTGATGCTTTTAGGTGAACCCTGTGAAAGGACCATTTGACCACCAAAGGGGTCATGAGCTACATATTGAAAACTGCTGAGGCAGGGGATAGTTTTCAAAAAGATGGTACAATTCTGTTTCAGCCCTCCAATAACCAGAATTGGGAGTGAAACAACAACAGCAATAGCAACAACAACAGCAACAAGCCTCTTTCTAAGTTACCTGGCCTCAGATAACTTGTTCCTATAGCATCACAAAATGAACTAATACATAATGCCAAGTATTGGGACCTTAATATTCCCCTTTAAGGCAAACTCTGTCCCTGGATTTATTTGGACAATGGCAAATGGTAGAAAAGTTGAGCTTCAAAATAAACTCACAGAAAGGTATTCAAACAGGGAGACTACACAGGCAGTAGGCTGTAGAAGACCTGTCCCACTAACAAGTCTCTATTACTTGCAGCTTCTGGATTGAAAGGGTTACCCCCAGATGGTAGAAGATACAAGTTAGACTTTATGAAGTTTCCCTCTCCCTCTCCCTCTCCCTCTCCCTCTCCCTCTCCCTCTCCCTCTCCCTCTCCCTCTCCCCCAGCCCTTTCTCTCTCTCAAGTGAGTCCCAGTTTTCAGGTTACTGGTTGTCAATGTGCAGTTCTAGACTCGGATTTAAGCATGCCTTTGATCTCTTGATCTCAGGTTACCTTCCACTTCTACCTCAGCTGATTATTTTTGTCTGATAGATCAAAGGTTGGTGATTCCATGCACTTAAACTTTGAGTGACAGCCTTCGCTGTTGGAGACAGGAATAATCTGCACTTTCCTGTGTATGCCTGACCATCCCACACTCAGCTTAGCAAATGATCACTGTTTAGTAGTGTACTATAGCTCTCCGCACCAGGGTGTGACAAAGTGGACCATAGTCTTGTGCATCATGAGATGAATCTTCCAGATTTCACTGGGCCGGGCACATAGTAGCTCTTTGATAAGAAGTACTGAGTGGACTGAGAATCACAAAAAAGATCCTCTCTTGTGGGAAATTAAAACAGATAGGAGAGTATATACCTGTTTCCAAGGTAAGGTAGACAGTGTGGGGTCCCTGAAGACACGTACATGCCCTAGTCATGATGACAGCTTAATGGATGAAATAATGGAGAAGTGATATGTGAGTGTCTATCTCAGCTCAGGACATTCGTGATTGAGTTGCTATCATAGGACACAACATGACTCAGAATGATGTTGGTGCAACTGGTTGGACTCTGCATTAAGGCTCTCAGAGAAAGTCCTGGGTACCAATCAAGTATCCCCTCTTTGAATTAAATAAGTTCATTTTTCACTTATCTTCCCCCAACTGATCTCTGCAACAATGCTAGTCTCCCCAGAATGGTACTAGAATAGCCCTTTCCCATCCTATCATCATTTTAGTCCCAATGGGAAGACTCCCATAGGCCTACCCATTAGATTGTCCCACTAGACAAGTTTTGTGTCTTGGGGTTGACAATAATGATTCCTATGTGAAGAAAAGGGAGTCCTATGTGCCTATGACAATAGAAAGAAATAGATAAGACAAGTCAGGGGCCTGGAAAGTCCGTGGCAGTCGGGTTTCACTATGATCTCTCAGATGAGTACCTAATAGTTCACAGATCGTCCATACTGGAAACAGAGGATTGGCTAGATAAATGCTATGCACTATTCCCATCTTCTCTGTTGACAGAAACATCTACTTCACTCACAATGAATATCATCATCTATAGGTGAAAAACTGTCAGAGGATGCTGCCTCTGGCTATCCACAGAAGTAGAGGAAGAGCTGTCTGAGGCCACCGAGTGGGGCTGTCTTGAACTGGTGCCAAGGATGAGCCAAGCAACAATCTCTTTATCTCAGTGCTTGGCTTCCCAGGAGCCTTCAGTCTCTATTCCTAAATCCTCTGCAAACTGCAGTGAGGGCAGAAAGCCAGCCTTTGCCTTTCATAATGGATTTGGACACAAATGAGGAATGTTTCTAGGTAACTTACCCTGCCCTACTTTCTCCCACCTGCTTTCTACCAAAGTCAACCAGAGAGCAAACAGCGGGGCCAGAGATTTAAAACAATAAAAAAATCCCCCATTTCATGATGCACATGCTCACAAATATGCATTCTGTATTTATACAGCATATTAAAACTCCAAAACCCACAGTAATGCAACATTAAAACCAAGGAAGACACCGAGTGAAGGGTTTATGGCATTGTTAGCTTGCCTACACTGATTCTGCATAATGAACCTCACCTTGAAATTCAAGCCGTATACCATGCGACTGAGCTCACCCCACCAGGCAAACCTTAAACCTTTTGCGTTCTGTGAATTCCATTACTTCAAATTGCAATATTAATAACTGAAATGTGCAGCCGAGAAAATGCTAATTTTCTGCTTTTCCTTTCATTTTTTCCCCTTCCAATCGGTATCTCCCTCTAATTAGGAAAGTGGAGAAGGAAAAGCAATATGGACGAGGGGGAAGCTTACCACGTGAGTGAGCAATACTAGGCTTTATGGGAGGGGAAACTGAGGCATGGGGGTTAGTCTACTTACTGAGGGGAACCTGAGGCCCAAGGATAAACGTACTGATCTGAGAGTAAGTTTCCTGATAGAAACTCAGTGGTTCTTTTTACCTCAATTTTCTTGCCTGTTCCTTTGTGAAACTCCAAGCCCCACTGGAGAAATGATTCTGACAGTAAAGAAAGACAAAAGCCAGAACATCTTAGAAGCTTTTTTTTCCAATTTATTCTGGTCACCTGAATTATTATCAATTAATGTTATTTTAAAAATACGATATATGTGTATTTATGTGTGTATGTACCTTTGTTTGCATGCATGTATGTGCCTTGAGAGCATTCCTGGAGACCACAAAGACCAGAAGAGGGCAGTGAATCTCCTGGAACTGGAGTCAGATAGTCGTGAGCTTCCCTGTAGGTGCTGAGAACCAAAGCCAGGTTCTCTGCAAGATCAGCCAATGCTCTTAATCTCTAGACCATCTTTCTACCACCCACTTAAGATAATTTTATTCTGAAAGCTGAGTTTATTTATATTTATATTTATTTTGTACTGCAAACCACAAAAGAAAGCATTCTCCTTTTAGTTATGGAATTCACTGAGTGTAATTTAGTTTCTAAAGTGGCCTACATGGCAGTAGGCTTTGGTAGTAGAGTGAGCCTCACACAAGTGTCACACTAGCATCAACAATATACATTGCCTAGCAGGAGAGCTATTCCTCCTTTCTTCTGGAGAACCCAATAAAGGGGTCTAAGGTGGACAGGCCTATAGATAACCTTGGCTTCTCATGCCACCTATTGTCAGGTTAGCTTGGAGTCTAATGCAAAAGCAAAATGGTTGGTTTGACTATAATCAGACTCCTTAATGTTTTAGCCCTTGGGGAGCTTATAGTATTGAAGAAAAGATTATAAGAATGCCTTTTGATTCCAAGACATATGACCAAAGAATACATATTTCTCTGATTCTTGGCTAGGATCTGTTAGAAGCCATGCTGGTCCAACTGGAAGGAAAAGGCAGGGGGAGGGGGGAGAAAAAATACATCTTCTCTGCAAGGTGTTCATAGATGTTATTGTCAACTTCCAGAACTTTCTCCACCCACATATACTGAAGGGCTTTTGACTAAGGGATCTTATCCAGTGGGGACCTGAGCATCTCACACATCTTAATATGCTGGTGCCACTTCTGTTTTGTGAGATAGTTTGGAATTGCAATTCTGGGGACTAGAGATGCTTCTGCCTGGGTTCACACTCTAAGGAGATGATTATAAGTCAGAGAAGCAACTTTAAGGTGACGTCCCAGCTCCTACCCTTGTTCTCTGGCAGCAGTGAGATGAAGCAAGTGCTCTGAGTGGGCTAAACTGGTAGAGAGGATTGCACCCCAGAGTGTATAACTAAAGAGACAAATGATCCAGAACCAGGTGGATAGATTGAAAATAGATTTAATGAGGCAGGAGAGAGAGAGAGAGAGAGAGAGAGAGAGAGAGAGAGAGAGAGAGAGAGAGAGAGAGAGAGAGAGAGAGACAGACAGAGACAGAGAGACAGAGACAGAGACAGAGACAGAGACAGAGACAGAGACAGAGACAGAGGCAAATGGAAGTCAGAAGCAGATACCCGTCAAACTGAAGACAGGAGAAAAGGAATTTTCTTCAGTCCATCAATCCTGTTCAGAAGTGGCTTACCCTGTCTTGGTCAGTTTATTGAATCCAAAAGGTGCTTACCTCAGCCAAGACAGGCTGCCCTCCCTTCTCTCACCTCTCTTCCCAAGTCCACACTCTTCTAACAGATGGTAGCATACACACAAGCATTTTTTTCTTCTGATGCTAAGCATGATTTACAGACTTGAGTTATTATTTATCATTATTCATTTTCTGTCAGTTGTGCATTGAAGGTTAATAGAAATGCCAGCATGCTCACTGATTTACTTAGTAAAATATTTGTTCCAAGGTTTAGGTCATATGATTGGTGTCTGAGTGAGTTTCGGGTTTATGCATTATGAAAAGCAAGATGACTTGACCTTCAGCCACCAACACTAGCACCATATATTACTCCAGTGAGTGACCTTCAGCACCCTAAGATAGAGTAGATGTATTCAAAACATGTTAGCCCCCTCCATATTGCTGGCATTGTATACATACCAGCTGAGTTTATGTGATGTAAGCTGAGCTCTGGAGCCCATCTAATGAATGGGAGGCAGATGAGATGTAAACTCAGGCTAAAGCAGACCCTTGTCTTAAGATAATAAACTGGCCTTGTAGCCCAGCTGCATTGTAGCTGTGTGTACACATGAGGACGAATCACTTTACATTTCCTCCTGGGCTTTTTTTGCAGCTCAGAGGATACAGATAGGCAGACAAAGAATGATGCCTTAGGAAAGTGGGCTGAGATGAGTAATTAGGGTACCAGGAGAAGGTCAGGCTTAGTTGCAGGGGGTGGGAGGTGGGGAGCTTACCATGGTGATGCCCTTGGGCTGAGATTCCAGAGATGGCTCACAAGGAACATGAGCCTTGGTTTCTAGAAAGTTGGAGTCAGGGTGGCAGAAGAGACATGTAGAAGTTGGCATCAGAGTGCTATAAATGCAAAAGCTATTTAAAAACAGAGAGTAGATGCTGAAGTCCTCTGAAGCCTGTTGTAACCAGTATTCTAGAATCTAGAGGTAATCAATTCTTACCACATGGTGAGTTTGAGTCCTAGGCTCAGAATAAGGACCCCATTTCCACTAGGAAAGTTGACTTAATTTCAAGACCCTTATTAAAATGAGAATAAACATGTGTACGTATGTATTCATGTTTGTATAGTTTATCCAGGCATGTAAACAGTTGTATTCATGTCCTTGCAGAGGCCAGAGGTCCAAAGTATCTGTTCTGAAGTGATGCTCATCTTGTTTTGGATACAAGGTCACTCACTGGCTTGGGTCTTGCAAAGTAGACTAGAATGGCTGGTCACTAAGCTTCAGGGATCCCCTATCTGCCTCATCAGCACTGAAATTACATACATGTTTGTTATGCCTGTAGTGTGTGTGTGTGTGTGTGTGTGTGTGTGTGTGTGTGTGTGTGTGTATTTGCCTCTATTATGATTCTATGATGGGATGGTGAGGTTCTTGCTAAGAACAACTGGAAAATCTTAGTATTTGAGACAAGAGCTGACTTGGAAGTGGGAAGGAAATGATGTCAGTTGGTGGAGAAAATGTATCCTGTTGGGTTCATTGAATATGTCACATTTGGGAGCTAGGAATAAATGGTGGAATGTTTAAGAATCCAAATGATTTCTTTTTTATTTTCCTAAACTGCCTTTCTTCCCTAAAGTTGTGCCTAGAAACCATCAGGGCCTCCCCCAACTAGGTGTCACTTCCAAATCCAAAGGCAATCCTTTAGGCCTTTAGATTTGTCTCTACAGTTTTAAAACTCTGAGGTCAACTGTCACTCTCCATTGTGCCTTCCCTATTGTTCTATACCTGTTCTCCTTGGTGGCATAACCCAATTCCAGCTGTACTTTCCACCTTACAGGTCATAGGTCATGTCTGAGTTGATTCACCTTAATTCTGGTGACTGAGTCCTCTTTAATGATTCATGTTAATGGGATGAAGTGTTTTGTTCCTTAAATTATTGCCTTTGGCATTTGCTTACTTTTAACACCCAAAAACCTCAGCCACAACATCTCTTCCCTACTTTTTGGTTGTAGTACTGGAAAAATAGCCCACATTGGGCAAAGAACATGGAAGGTGACCTAACAGACAAAAATGGAAATCTCTAAATCAGGAACACAAGTCACCTTCAAAGGAAGCAAACAATAGAAATGGAAATGTTTCCAGAAATTTCTTACATACACACAAACACATACATAACACACACACACACAAACACACACATAACACTCACATGTATACATAATCCATATATATACTCATATACATATATATTTATAAAACACACAAGTATGTATGTATTATATATACATATTTATTCTCACTGGACATGCTGAAGTGAACTCAATATAGAGAAGAGATTGGAAGGCTGGCCACTTGTGTGTATTTACCCATCTATTCTATACACTAGGCTAATGTAGGTCTCCTATTTTCAAGACTTCTTGTATTCTTGTAAACAAACTCTTTAGAGTCAAGGTCAGAATCTGGGAGCACATTATTAGTATTTATTTATTTGGATTACAACCTTACCACTAGATAAGACCTGAAAGTTCACCAAAGGCAGTCTCTAGACTTGTTGACCTATGGTTGATGATAGCAGAGACATGTATGGGGCAGAGATGACCCAGTTGCTGAATGTGACCTTTGCTCCTCTCAATTTGCATTGGTTCCAGCCCTGGCCTTCACTACCAGCTGTTTACTGGGCTCCATCTGCCCAGGCTTGAAACTCACTCTCAGAGAGCCATATTGAACAAGAGTAGACATGCCAGGAAACCCATGATGTGTCAAAAACACTGATGGTAAAATACCACAATGTAATAACAGAGGCAACCTTCAGAGGGCTAAGGAAACAAAGCAATTTAAATCTCATTTAAATAATTTTCCCTTCTTCTGCATTGTCATCCTAGCCTGTTCAGTGAGCCCCATCTGAATTCTGAGGGCATCTTCATTCTCCCACAATGGGGGCCTGGTGCTGGAAATGTCCTTTCATTTAATTTTCAGTACTAGCTAAATTATCTATTGCCACAATCTGTGATTGATTTAGTTTTTATTGCTCTTGGCTGTGACAATCTATAAGGACCCAGCTGATTTTCCCTTTTTGGGTTTTAGGCTTTATTGCTGTCATTTTAATGACAGATATTAAACAAGGGGCGTCCTCATCTGTATTTCCTCCAGCAGGCTTAGCTGCATGCTGTCTTTGAACATGAAATGATTCAGAAACTGGTCCTTCCAAAGTCAGCATCTCCTTCTTTCTCCAAGCAACTGGGCTAGAAGTCTAAGAGTTCTGAGGAAGAGTGTGTGCATTTGAGACTGATTTCATTATCATACTACCAGGTACATAGTAAATAACAACAAAATTCTATTTTCCATTATCATATCATATAATTTTATTATATGAAAGTAGTGGATCTCATTGTGACACATACATAAATGTATAAGATGTTCAAATATTTGATTTATAAATTAATGAAGACTTTGCCAACACTTTTTGATGTGTAATTCACCAAAAAGAATCAATCTTTCTTTCTCTCTCTCTCTCTCTCTCTCTCTCTCTCTCTCTCTTTCTTTCCCTTCCTTCCTTCCTTCCTTTCTTTCTTTTTCATTTTTTGAGTCAGTATCTCACTACGTAGCTCTGGCCTAAACTTCATATATAGACTAGATTGGCCTGGAAGTCACAGAGATCCAGTTGTGTTTGCCTCCTGAGTGCTAGGATTAAAAGTGTTCACCACTGTACCCAGCTTTTGTTTGTTTAGAAACACACAGTCTTGTTAATCAGTCGAGGCTGATCTTGAATTTGCAATCTCCTCTACCTCTTGAACATAGGGACTGAAAGTCTGTTTCACTGTTCCAAGAGTTTAAGGCTATTTTCTTAACCCAGAAAAGCACCTACTATGTGCAAAGAAACTAATCTAGGTGTAAGAAAACTCAAAAGCCTATGATCATATTTTCTACAAACTTGTAATTTGTTGATGAAGCCAAGCATGTGCATTAAAAATCCATATCATGAAATACAAAATAGTTTATAGTAAATAATAAGTGAGCTTGAATCTTTGCTATGGATATATGAAAGAGTGAGAAATGTCCTTGAGTTCAGACCAAGAGAACAATATAAAGGAGAAGCTAAGTTGACAGGAATCCTTGGATACCATAGCAAGCTTTTTGTCAGCTGCAGAAAACATAAACCCAACATAGGTCAACTCTTTTGCTCATTTGACTAGCTCAGACTCTCCAGAAGGATCAAAGGCTGCCAGGACATTTTGGGATTTGAAAATGTTCTTAGAAGAGTGTCACATAGTACTCCATTAATATAACAAAAGTCAGTCAAATAAGGGAATTGAAGAAAAGAAACTTCTTTCTTCTTGATCCTTATGACAATTATGACATGGTTTTATAAATAAGGATAGAAAGGGAGATATTGCCATCTAGAAACATTTAATCATACTGTAGAGGTGGAGTTTTGCCTAGTCAGGAAATACAGTTAAGGACAAGTAGGAATTCATATTTATATTTACTATAAGCATATGCATGAGTATTATGTTTAGACAGCAGCAAAGATGAGTTTTCAAAAATGGTTTTATTGATATTCATTTTCTTGAGTAAAGATAAGGATGGTGACAATGAAGATACTGATCAAATTGATGACTACATAAAGCTTTGATGAAGGAATTAACATTCAGAGATAATGAAATGCTTTTTCTATTAGTCTTCAAAGTTCAGGGTGCTTGTGATGGACTGTGGGCATGGACAGGGTTCCAAGCAATGAAAAGGAGATTAGTATTGTCCCTTTTCTATTACATATTTCTATCTCTTAAAAAATACAGGCAAATTTTAAGTTAATCCCAGAAGCTTGAGCTTATAGCAAAGCTAGAAGACATTAACGGCATTTCTTCTGGGGAAAAAATGGAGTTTGCTGACTTGAAAAAGTTAAATGTAATCTCAATTTTTTAAGTCAGGGATAGTTATATTTTAGGAAACTTGCTTTTTTCTTATTCAGAGAAGCAGGGATGGATGTTTGAAATTCTAAAGAACTCAAATTAAATTGAATTCATTAGTTTACTTAATAATTATTTTTCTGAATAGTCATCCTGTTCCAGCCACTGCCCAAGGGACTAAGGACGACTGACAACCTTGGCAAAAGCAGTAGAATTCTGAGGCATAAATGAGATGGAAGGAAATGACTCTGAGACGTTTCAAGAGATGCTTGCTTAGTTATGTTCACCTTAATTTGAAGGCTGGCTGCAGGGATAAAAGATGAGGGAGAAGAGAATGAAATACTGGCTGCATTGATGGTCAGATTTCCTCCAAGAATTTTCAGAATATCACACACACACACACACACACACACACACACACACACACACACACACATACACACACACACACACAGGCTCATATCCTAAATTGAGGAATTCAGTAAATACATAGCTTTCAGTCTCATACATGAGGATTTCTATCCATCAGTTCATGGTCAACATCCCCAACAAATACCCTTCTTAATCCTCCCACCTCATAGTTTCTGCTGGAAGAGCTCAAGGATGAAAATAACCTACTAGAGAGCACAAATGTCCCACCTACAGGTCTATCAGAGTAGCCAACTCAAGGAATTCCACTAAGGAATTCTTCAGCCAGATAATGCAGTGTTACGGCTGCTCTAAGCTTGTACTTGGTATTTCCAACTTGAAGGTTAAGGTCAGAAACAGGTTGGGATCCAAGCTGTGATAAATTTTTCTGGTACTTCAGGAAGACTATAAATGTGTTGTCTTCTGCCAATATAATTGTTACGTTACAACCAATGCTTTTACTCTATTATAGCTACCATGAGTACTGCATTGGAGGATGTTATAGTATTCTTCTTAAAACACTATAAAGTAGACACTCCTGTACTCATTCCATCAAGTCCAAGAAGAAGCAAAGGAAAGGCCAAAATAAAACAAGAAATCTATTATATAGTTTACCCAAGGCTGTGCATCTCAAGAGATATGAGGAGAATTTGAATCAAATTTTGTTCAAATCCAAAACTCTTGTGCTTATCCAATAATTCCTACTATCTACAGGGTAAACAAGAATCTTTAGTGCTTGAGAATTGGGATGAATTTCTAGGACCCTAAATAGGTGGGGGAGTTCTTTTAGCAGAGTGAAAAGAACAAGAGCAGGCATGGCTCTGAATCTATCTCAGGCAGCATCCATCAAGAACAACCACATTTATTTATTTATTTATTCATTCAATCATCCATTCACTTTACATCCTGATTGCAGCCTCCCCTTCTCCTCCCAGTCCCACCCTCACAAATCCTTCCTTTCAATATCCCCACCTCTTTTCCTTAGAGAATGGTATGTCCCTGTAGGGTACCACCTTGCCCTGGGACATCAAGTCACAGCAGGACTAACTTAGGCCCAACTAGGTAGTCCAGCTAGGAGAAAGGGATCCGATGACAGACAACAGAGTCAGAGACAGTTCTTGTTCAAATTGTTGAGACCCACCTGGAGACCAAGCTACACTTCTGCTACAATGTGTAGGGAGGCTAGTTCAGCACCTGTATACTCTTTGGTTGGTTGTTTCAGTCTCTGTGTGACCCCATGGGCCCAGGTTAGTTGACTCTGTAAGTTTTCTTGGACCACCCACTTCTAAAGTCTCGTGGAATGGTGGCATACGCTTATTGTGGGCTTAGTTGTTATATTTGCTGTGATCTCCCTGTGTGAACAGTTTATTCCTTGAACCAGTTTGCCTGGGATCATCTTCCCAATTCTGTGTGAAGTTGTACACCTCCAGTGTAACTAATGGGTCCAAGTCATTATCGCTTAAAATATTTGAACCTACTTTTTATTTTCTTCATCATTTTTTCATAAGTTTTATGTATGAGAATGTTTTGCCTGCATGTTTTACTATTACCATATACATGTAGTATCTATAGAAGCCAAAAGAGAGCATTGGATTCCTGGGACTAGAATTATACATGGCATGAGTGCTGGGAATGAAACTTGGGTCCTCCGGAAGAGCAGCAATACTTATAATAAATTCTGAGCCATCTTTCCAGCCCTCTTCTTTTTGTCTCTATATTTTCTATTCTTTGAATATTTTATACTTATAAATGATATATATTACACACACACACACAGAGAGAGAGAGAGAGAGA
>NW_022196915.1:9874176-9888218 GCF_008632895.1 Mastomys coucha | reverse complement strand
AGAGAGAGAAAGAGAGAGAGAGAAAAAGAGAGAGAGAGTATTTGTTTCTTCCAACTTCCTAGCTGCCCATTGCTTGAACACATGCCTCTGGAACTAACCACCTTCTTGACTGGACCACCCTCTTGACCAGATTCTGCAGGAGACAATTCATGCTTGGTACTGAAAACATGGTCATAAGTCCAAGAAAGTCACAGGTCCAAGGTTTGACGTTGATTAGATTGCCATAATATCAAACTGCTTTCAAAATATTCAGTTTCCCATCCCCAGACTTGTGACGCTCAATCTTGCTCAGAGAAGCTAATTGCAATGGCTAGTGCCTAATGACTACTAAATTCAAAATGCTTAGAATTAGCTGCCATAAGTTCTTAGCCACAGATGGGGTGTCTTTTATAAGCCATGGGGATATTTTAGAAGTCCCAACGATCGAAACTCTTAGGAGTTTGAAAGATGTCAGGCTGACTCGTAGGCCTAGAAATAACTGAACAAATTTATTGAGCTTAGCTTGTGCTTAGAAAATTCTACACTGGAGGGGAATTCATCTTCTGTCATGTTGCCAGCACCTCTTGCTGATGCTGTCACAAGAAGAGCTTCATGGTTATTAAGTCAAAGAGCTCAAAGCCAAGCAAAGGCATGATGGGAATAGCCATGTATAGAGTCTCCCAGAGGCACTGTGAATAACAGTGAGGGCTACTTTCTATTTAAACACAATTTGACATGAGAGCCTTGCAAATTCAAGTGAGGAAGGCCAGCGCCTTACAGATGTTAGAGAGGGAAAGTGCAGGAAGAAAGGACCAGGAACTTATATCTTGGAGGCAGGTGTTTTATGAGCTAGTCCCATCACTCCCCTTCAGCACTGGCTGATGTAGATTGGACATTTTCCTTTTAAGTGAATTGATTTGCCTGGGATTATACAATTAGTTTACAGATCCACTTCTGCCTTTTTGTCTTAGACCATGAGCTCCACAACTCCATCAACCAGCCACTTCCAAAAATGTAGGTCCAAAGTCCTATCAAAAATGAAATAAAAATGTGGACTGAACAGGAAGTCTTCTGTCTTTGGGAGTACTGTGATTATTCAATAGGGAAGTCAAGGGATCAGAGTTTAGAAGTGCACATTGCTCTTACAGCAGAGGATCTGAGCTCAGAGATACCTGTAACTCCAGCTCCAGGGAATCCAATGTCTTCTTCTGGACTTGGGTACCCCTGCTCACATGTACATAGACAGATAGAGAAACAGACACACACACACACAAGCACATGCTTAAAAAAAATTAAATTTTGAATAGGGAAGGCAGGAGGCTTGGATGCAGACCCAGGTTTTTCTGTCATGCTCTAACCTTTGCATTATGTCCTGGTTTCCTTTGCTAAAATCATAGCTTGTGCATTAGATATACTGTGCTTTCCTGCTCATAAGACTAGAGTCTTGGAGTTCACCCATCTTCTTCCTGCCTGTCTCCTGTTACTTTAGAAGTAGTCAATGTACCTGGTACTGTTGCCATGGGAACACCCAAGCCAGGAGAAGGTGGTATTCAAAAGTCTACCTGGGTCCAGCCCAAAACAAAGGAGAGAGGCAGGCTCTAGAAGGTGCCATCTATCATCATTTGCCTGTCATGCCTAGGCTAAAAAGATCTGAGAAGCAGAACTTGACAAAACATGAGCTACAGTATTGCCTCATCTCATCATTTCCTGACTGGCCAGCTGAAGCCATGTGCACCCATCTCCAAACACAGGCACCCAGTCAACCTCCTCAGATGTGAAGGTCCTTTGTTCTCCTGAAAACTTGCCTTTGTTGGCGAGGTTGCTGTTGTTGTGGTCTTGGGAGGGAGGAAAATGCCGACAACTTGAGTTTTTAATATGGTAAACGTCAGTGTTTATGCCTGCACAGGCTGGCCTAATTATCCCATGTCCTCTAAAATCTTCTGTTGTAATTACCACTCACTACAGTGACACCTCCTGCTGAAGGGAGAGCCATCAGCGGCAGGAGCACAGAGCTCGAGCGCACTCAGCAAACTGCAGGCAACACCAGCAGCCCAGGCTGGTTTTGAAACGGTGGGAGCTTCATGAGCCATTTTCCCTGGTCCCTCCAGAGTAAATGCCACTCTGGCTGAAAAGTTGGAAATGTTTGTCAGGCAGGAAACAAAGCTGTGAATGAATCCTACAGTAATTTGCTTTCCCACAATTCCTTCTTTTTTCTAATCCAACCTATATAGGCAACCGATGGAGGTGGGGGGTTGGAGGGAGACAATTAGCCCCACTGATATCTAGTGTGAGGCACCATTATAGGTATAATAGCCTTTGTGTTATCTACATACTTACTATAGCGCACAGAAAACTGGCAGAGGAGTTGAGACAGCTACAGAGAATGGCTTTTTAAAGAAAACACTATGTTAAAGAGACTAATCCTTCTGAAAAACAAATTGCCCATTAGTATACATGTGTGGTATTGAATTTATATTCACAGTGTAGAGGGAACACTTTGGCCTGGTGTCCATGTTTGGAAGTGTACAAAGCAGGGAAGGGGGTTGGGGGGGGGAAAGAGAAGAAATGGGGAGGGATCAATATATTCAGTGTAAGTAAAGTCACAGCAACCTTTAAAATAATAAGACAAATCCATTTATTTCGCAAATGTCTTCATTTCCAAATGCCATTGTTTGGGGCATTCCGCTGTCACGGTCCATGACATTTTCGAAAACTCGGCTCTTAATCATTTAGGTGTAGCTGGAGTTCTCCGGCAACAGCCAAGTTAAAAGATTATACATTCACCCCGGTGCTCTGGCAGGGAAGATCGACTTTAACAGCCTTGTCCTGTGGGGTGAAGGAGGGAGTCTGGGGAGGGGGAAGAGGCTCAGAGAAAGACAAGGCTTAAATATGGACAGAAAAGCTCAGTTGTATTGCTATATACAATGAAAAGTAATTACGGAGAAAAATGAAAGCTGTTTCTTGCTGTTAGCAGGAAGAATAAGAGAATTCTGTACCTTTTTAAAGCTCTGAGTCCATTTTGATGTAATTGGTTCTGGAATTATTTATGACATTAATTGCTGCGCTATCGACTGCCTGTCAGTGGCTCTGGCAGTTAGTCCATCTTTCTTAGCAGAGACAGCCTGCTCAGCCCAAACTAGACTGACAAGCTAATTATACCCATCTTCCCCTTCAATGACAAATGCTGTTCATCAGAAACCTTTCTAGAAATAAGCTCTCATTCTTTCCCCTTTTTCCTGAGCCAGACAGAACGGATATCTCAAGGTGCAGATCACAGCTAAAACTCAGCTCACAGGGCTATTAGCTCCGAACATCTCACTTGAGCCAAAAACCCTAAGCATCTTATGTTATCAAACTGTATGTCATTCCCAGATGCTGCTTTTCAGGCAGGAGCAGGGGCCCAGCCTGTCAGTCAGAGCAGGGCAGAGCGAGCCCAGCTGACTAAATTAGCCCAGCTCTTCTTTACTATCTACCCCAGCTGGCTCAGGTGATGATGTGAAGTCAGCAAACGGCCTCTGATTTCTACAGTGAATACAGTTGCCTCTGTGTGTGTGCGAGGGGGGTGGGGTGGGGGGTAGATTTAGGAAGGTTGCTTATTGCGGGGGCCCATTTTGTGGAGGCAAACTGGGGAGTCCCTCTAATTACCAGGTGGCTTTATCCAAAAGGCTCTTCATCACTGAACTGCATGATTGCTTCTTGGATTTAAGGTATATCTAGTGGAGCCTTTTGGAGATAATACGCCTACATTAGCAAACATGTACATTTGGGCAACTCAGGGAGAAGGTACAGAGAAGGAGGTTGTTTGACAGAGAAGAAGGTGCATGTAGGCTAGTTTGAAAAATGAAACATTCACATAGATTTAGGTGGGAAAAGCATGACAGCATTGTGAAGATATGCAACCTTCTCTGCAAATGCCAGCTGGTGGGTTCCCCATCACGGATTTGCCTTTTGTTGGCCATGGTCCACTTTGCTTTGTTCAAAGGGAGTCAGCTGCATTAATTCTCATCTTCAATTTGACGAAGATCTAGGGTAAGAGAGATTTACCTGTGCCTTGTTAATGGGGTTTGATAGACTCAAATTCCACATTCTCTATTTGGGCCATAGGCTTGTTGCAAACTTGAAACCAAACCCGTGGTATAAATTCAGCATCATCCTACCTGCCAGATGTGGTTTCACAGAAATATATTTCCAAAAATTATTAAGACATTGCTTAAAGAAGAAATCTAACACCCAGTAGAATGTTTATAGAATAAGAGGTGAGCCCTTTCCTCAGAATAGTCGTTGGATGGAGCTACTTGGAGAACATGCTCAGGAGGCCTTTGAGACTGTGGGACCCCAGGCTAGCACTAGTGCATCAGGATACTGCTTAAAAAGCTGCTACTCTCTTCACTTCTGATTGACTAAGATGCTTATAGAGGCAAGGAGGGAAAGCTTGGGGCAGGCTGGGGTGAACTTGTATTGTGTGGGCTAACTGGAACTACATTTCTGACAAATCTGCTTTTCTTCTTCTTCTTCTTCTTCTTCTTCTTCTTCTTTTTCCCCCCCGAGACAGGGTTTCTCCATATAGCCCTGGCTGTCCTGGAACTCACTCTGTAGACCAGGCTGGCCTCGAACTCAGAAATCCGCCTGCCTCTGCCTCCCAAGTGCTGGGATTAAAGGCGTGCGCCACCACAAATCTGTTTTTCAGGATCCATTTTCTTTGAGAAGAGGAAGGAGGAAGTAGAGGTGTGGCCAAGGAGGAAGTCGAGGTGCGGCCATGTTGCTTGGCTCTTCTGAGGACTTGCCACTGGGGCTCCATTTGCTTGTTTGTTGGCTCCACTGGTTGCGGAAAACAGCATGGGGCACTCACATTTCCTCCAGCCTGTCCAGCCTTCTGTTCCAGGATTTCTAATGTGTGGTCCAGGTGCCAGCAGAACACAGCAGCTCCTCTCCAAAACTAGAGGCCCATAAAAGGTTAAGAGACTCTTTTGGCTTCTGAAGTACTACACATTCCTCCTGACTTGTAGTTCAGCTTTATAGGTTCTGGCTTATCCTTGCTCTCCCTACTTTGTGCTCTTTTTGTGTGCTGGCCCACTACTAACTTGAAGAGCAAGCACCATGCCTGTGCACCGGTCTACACTAATTTCGTCCTCAGTCAACTGAGGATAAAAAACTGCTGTTGGCAAAGTAGATTATGTATGGATCTGATACATCTAAATTCTGTTTTCCTTACAGCCCTCACTAACCAATAGGCTACAACAGCTATCTACACAACCCTGCGATTGTATTCAGTATTGGAAGTAATTTGCAGATGGTTTAAATGATCCAAGAGGGTATGTTAATGTTATATGTAAATGTTATGATAATCTATATAAGAAGGTAAGTATTCACCTGGCTCTGCAGAGGTCAGGAGACAATACCCCATGAACCCTGAAGACTGTGTTTATATTTCTAGCACTCTGGGGGTCCCTATATTTATGTAATCCACTAGTGATTCTTTTCCATTAATGAAACATTGGATAAATCAGAATAGTAGGGTAGCTCTAGGTGTCTTAAGATTCCTCTTTGTACAGCTAATGCTAGGATATAAGAGAAGGAAAGATCCCAGGCAAGAAATATTTGTTTGTTTGTTGTTGTTGTTGTTGTTTGTTTTACTTAAGAATGTAGGAGAGGGTTCAGGTGCTGTACCCCAAGGCACAGATATTTTCATGTTGTTGTTAGGCAACTGAGGAAAGATAAACGATGTGGATCTTGAGCTCTAGAATCGTAAATGCTGGGTGTTTTCTTTCAACACCAAACACCTGTGTGGCTATACACCTAAATTTATCTTCATAGTGGAGCACTATAAGTATAGGCTACTGGTACAGTGCAGAGCAGCAACACTTGCCCCAAAAAGGAATATAAGTAGGGTGGGGTTTCTTTGTGATTCACGGGGTTGAGCCATTGCTGCTGATGGAGGCCTATTCATGCATGCTTAGATGGCTGGTTTTAAGAGTAAGGTCATTTCTCTGCCACAGAAAGATTAGCAAGCCCAACATTTTAACATGTTTAGTCTCTTTCAGTCTGTTTTATCACCTCCAATGTAATGTTTTTTTTTTTCTCCCTGATTTCAATTATTTATGTGTAGGACATTTCTCCTAGTTCTTGACAAAATTGCTACCTTTAAACATACTTATTGTTGATAATATTATTAATATTATTACTATAGGAAAGTAATGTGTGATTATAAAATGTAACCCCAAATAAGGCAGATGGGATGGAACATGTGTCCTGATGTAGGAAACATGGGAGATAGGATGATGAGCATCCATGTTCATTTATTCAATGGGAAGTATTTGAAATCTTCTATTTTGGAGGATATTCATAGTACATACCTGAGATTCATTTGCAGACCGACACTCAACACATTTCATATTTGGGAGCTCCCCTAGACTAGCAAGGCAAGAACAAGTTCTTTCCCTGCTCTCTTTCTCTGTGAGACAAAGAGGCTTACCTGAATGGTCCTTGGTGAGAATCATGCTCACGTGATTGAATATGTCCAAAAAGATGAAAACACAAAATCAAAAGCTGGTTGCCACTGAATACAGGGGACCCTGCATGAGCTGGAAGATTGGTATGGTTGCTATAGTCACTGCTAATTTGTTGAATGAGCTAAGACATCATGAAGATCTGAATAGGTGCCAGAGGCACAAATGAGACCTCTCTGAGAACATATATCTACCTCATGGGTTGGACTTTTTAGGAGAAATTTGTGTTTCTTATGTTTAATGAATGATTATAATGGTCAAAGAATAGTTTCCCTTTATGAAGCCTCTTCCTTACTATGATTAAGAGTGTAATTGAATAGCTGAACTATAGACATGATCCCCACCATATATTCTTTGGAAAAAAATGTATAAATTTACATGAAGTTTTAAAAACTGGCTTTTTCAAACACTACTTATAAAATTGTGTGTCATCCAGGATAGCTCTTTTGGACTGTTCTTTTTTTTATTTGTTTGTTGGTTGGCTTTCATTTTACTAAATTTTGTAGGGACACTGAAGCAGGTCAGTTGAGAGTACAATGTAAGGTATTATGTAGTTCTCACACCTTGCTTAGAAGGTAACTGTTCAATTCTATATTTTATCAAACTTGCCAGAAATAGGGGTTGTAGATATCTTTGACAACCTACAGGGATCAGATCTCCTGCTGTGTTATGGACTTATGACCCAAATACTGTGCCCCAAAATGTGAATTTAATGATAGTGGTTAAGTGGATGAACCAACTTCAAGACAAGACCTAGTCTGAGTTATCTGGTTAATATGGAAATTGATGAAGGAGAAACAGAAATGGAGGAGTATCCTGAAGTTACCTAAAAGGGTGACCTGAGCCAGGTGACATTGAATCAATCAATGTATAACTATGCCATTAAGGTAAAGAATTCTAAAGAAAGAGATCAAATTAATAAATGAAAGTGATGTTGGCAAACAGTCTTCCAATAATGCAGTTTAGACTTTCAAATGGCTGCTTTATAGCATGTGGAAGGAGCTCTTCAGCTCAGCCCCAATGAAGGCGGAAACAATCTTCTGATTGCTATGAAAATATCAATAGTGTCTTATAGTTACTAAACACATCATAGACTCCAAAGTCCTTTACATATATCATCCCACTTAAAATGACACAGCTACAACTAGAGCTTCAGCATGGGCTGGGAAAGGACATCTTTTTGTCTTATCA
Source organism: Mastomys coucha (assembly GCF_008632895.1). Taxonomy (NCBI): domain Eukaryota; kingdom Metazoa; phylum Chordata; class Mammalia; order Rodentia; family Muridae; genus Mastomys; species Mastomys coucha. Next base: position 9,880,542 of record NW_022196915.1, on the reverse strand, counting down.
CAGTAATCTCTTCACTCTAATAAATACATGTTGAACAAATCAATGACAGCTAATAGGATGTGAAGGCTTAACAATGCCATTTTCCAAATGTCCAATCATTCACGAATGGCAGAGCAGTTACTTATTGACCTACCGTGTTTCCAGGTCCACTCATAATTCAGCCTTCCCTGCGCCCACAATGGCAAGTAACCGCCATTAGCTTTTTTCATATTGGCAGTGCTGAAGTTGAAGAACTGGTAAAAAATTTTAGATCATAAAGAAAAATAAGAAAAACAAACAAACAAAATAACACAGTGTGATTGGCTTTAGGGAAATGAGTTCACAGGCCCCAAAGAAAGCCAGGTGTCTTTCTGGCTTTTGTCAATATTATGATTTATGATTTATGGTATAGGTTGGTATTTTGAGGTCAGCTTTTTGTGATGCTTCATTAATATGTTGGAACGTTCTACTTTTCTAAATGGTTTGAGATTTTCAATAAAAATATCTTTATCTTGGCCAAAGTTTAGAACACAGACAGATGGTTTCTTTAAGAACAATATTAACTACACCAAGCCCTAGGTTTGATCTTCCACATCATATAAGCCAGGCTTGCTGGTAGATGCCTATAATCCTAGCATTTAGTAGGGAAGGCAGGAGGATCAGATGTTTAGGATCATCTTTGGCTACAAGACCCATGACTAGGCCAGCCCATGGCACATGAAACCATACCTCAATACACAGCATTACTGATTTATGTTACATAACAATCATGAAGATTATCTTCTGCGGGAGGGGCTTCCATATGTCCTCCCACAGAGTGAGAGTTCCATACCTGATCTCTTACTAGCCTTTGGGATGGTAGAGAAGGTAGCTCTTCAGATGCAGCCAAGAGAAAAAGGCTCCTCCCCTGAACTCTAGGGGTTTTCTCTTTGTATATTCTCAATCTAAAGGTATAGGTGAAAGGAAGAAAGAGATAAAAGCTTATCTGCTGGTAAGCTCACACCTAGTTACTGGGTGTCCACAGGCTTCATCTCTGCTCTGGATAGATGGCAGAAAGGGTCATTTGCCACCTCCTCACCCTGTCCTTTTAAGTTTTCAACATTTCCTTGACACTTGTAGTTATTTTTTCCCCAGGTGAGTACCACAAGAGATCTTATAGAAGATGCATTTGTTTTTGACTTCTAATTAATCAAGATAACATCTCTCTCAACCACTGGACAGTACAATCAATACCTCAGGCAGCCACACCGCCAGTTGGACGGATATACCAATACCTAGTATTGGCAAATCAGTGATGTATTTAACCATGTTACACTCTATCATTTTATAATATGAAAGCGGTGTGGTTATGTTAAGGGTATGGAGAGGAGGGTTTCTGCCTTTGCAACCAGTATTAAGATTTCTCCTCCATCCTAAGCTCTGGGCTACTCCCTCCTTTAACCAAAGCTAGGGCAGTAGTTCTGGTTCATTTTCCAGATTTTCACTGGTGTAAAATCGCTCATCATCATAATATGTAGTAGAATTCCAGGACAGAAGAAACTAGTAGGATAAAGACCTTAAGTAAAAAAGTGGTTGTGTCTGTGAGCTCCTTGTATCAGCTAAGCCCAGGGTTGAAATGTTTGGTGCCCTGTCTGTCCTGAGGCCCTGTTCTCCAACTGAGAATTAGAGTGTGGGAAGAAGAGGGCAGGAACAGAGGCTATGAGATACTCCGGTAACAGGAACATGGAGGATCTCCCCTCTAGGAGAGGGGAGTGCATTTTGAGAACTTCACTGTAGGATTTGAATGTAATACTTGACCTACACAGTGTGAACATCTTTTGGGACTGTAGTAGTTTACATGAGTATATGAGCACATATGATGTTCAGACTCTAGAACATTTGGTCCCCAGTTGATAGCCCTATTTGAGGAAGTTTAGGGTGAAGGCTTACTGGAGAAACTACATACTGAGGTCTATTTTTAAGAGTAAAAGCCATGGGTCATTTTCATCCAGTTCTCTCTGTCTGCCTCTGTCCCTCCCTCCTTCCCTCCCTTCTTTCTTCCTTCCTTCCCTCCTTCCCTCCCTTTCTCCATTTCTCCTTTCCCCCCTCCTTCTCCCTCTCTCTCCCTTTCCCCCCTTTCTGTGCGCTCTCTCAAGTATGCATGCGTGCATGCTTCATGTGTGTAGGGGCATGATCAAGATGTGAGCACTCTGCTTCTTGCAGCCAATCCTGCTGTTTGCTGTCATGCTTCCCTAACAATGGACTTTATCCCTCTGGAACTGTAATGCCCACATAAGCCCTCCTTTTAAGTTAATCACCTTGCCCGTGGTGTTTTATCACAGTGACAGAAAAAGAATTAAGACAGGGACAGAAACCATCAAATCAAGGCTCTGTTGTGGAGGGGAGGACTTTGTCCTTGCACAGTGGCCTACTGGGCCCTGTCCTTCTGACCTAGAATCACAGAAACTATATTCTAACAACTGACCAGGTACCAGGCTTAGGGAATTGAGCAAGTCTATAAGACAGAGAACTCTTTCTGGGATCTTCACTCAGAGCCCTGCCATGCTGCTGAGCTCACAGGGTTGCTTTTTAATAAATAGGACAGGCTCAGTCTAACACTCCAAATCTCCTTTAACTTTGTAAGTACAGCTTGTTTGCTTGCTCGCGTCCATCTATCTCATCTTGTGGAGCCCTAATTTGCCTTGCACTGTGCAGCTTTGGATGACCTTGAACTTTGTGATCCTTCTGCCTCCAACCTTCCAAGTGCTAGGATCAGAGGTATATACCAACTCACCCAGTTTTATGCAATACTGGGGATCAAACCCAGGGCCTTGTGTGTGTGCTAGGCAAGTACTCTATCAACTGAGCTTTATCTTGGCCCAGGAAATAGTAGTCCTGAAGTCATGGTGAATACTGAGTGAAGGGATCTGGAGAAAGGCCTCCTCCTAACACAGGGAAAACATATTAGGCTTTATTTCCCTCCTAGTGGCATGTTTTCAGTACTCCAATGTCATGTTCTGAGTGGTAGCCTCTCTGTAGAAGAAAACCCAGTGTGTCATCATAGCATGGAACCTACATAGAAGGTGTGGAAACGAACCAGGGTTTTGATTGGTTATCCGGTGAATTAGTCTTGACATCCCATCTACCTTTAGTGTATTACCATGTGAACATGCCGTATAGATTAGGAAAACACTCAATTATACACGTTTGGTAGACATTTAAGTTTTCCCATGTCTGTGTCATGCAAGGGAAGTGATCTGGTTTGTACTCCCTTGCTGATAGGAGTACACTTATAACATTGAATATATTCCTGCTTTTTGTTTTGTTTTGTTTTGTTTTGTTTGTTTTTGCTATGAGACAGGGTCTTTCATAGAATTTGGAGCTGTCTATTTAGGTTATCCTGACTTTCCCTCAGGATCTGCCTGTTTCTACCCCCACCCTTCCCTTCCCCAGCACTGAGGTCACCAGTCAGTGGTCACAGCTCATGCATTTTCTGTGGGTGCTGGGGAATTTGAACTCAGATCAACCACTCTTCCTAGCTCCTCCTTCCATGTATTGGATTTATTGAATTGAGTTTTGACTGTTGTATCAGACTACCAAACTTGATTTCTTTCATAAGCTAAACTTAGTTGTGATTATAGGTTTTGGTTTGTGTTTTGAGATAGGGTCTTACTATGTAGTCATGGATGGCCTGGAACTCACTATACTTGGTGATTAACTTACCATGCTGCCATCAAAACTCAGAAATCTACTGAATTCTGACTTCTGAGCAACAGAAATAATAGCTTGTCTCACCATGCCCAGTAGTTAAAACATTTTTAAATATTATTAAATTTTAAACTTTTAATTTCAAAAAAACTTAAAATATTTTAGTTTTAATTTGCTAATAATTTGTCTAGAGTTTGTTTTCAGTGTATCTTTTTTTCCTGTATTCATCTGCTGGTTATACATAACATATAAAATAAGGGGGCAAGTAATACACACACTCATTTCTCTTGAATAGTTTATATGAGATTGTAGTTGCTTCTAATTTGCATTTGGAATAATTCTCTAGGGTAGTTACTGAGCCTTGAAGAGTTCATTTTGAAATTTTAGTTTAAAAAGAAAACAGTTTATCAGATGTCAAATAATTATATTTTCTGCTTATTTAAAACAATTTGATCCATATAAAACACAAATAGTTTAGAAATTCTGGGTGGATTTGAAATGTAAATAGGAAAGGCAAAATAAGACTGGAAGTTAAAATCTGGGAATGTATGTGGGATGAAAATATTTTCACATATTGAAAGAATATTAATCAAAAAATAAAAGTTTAGAAAATATCACATCAGATTAAGTAACTTTTGCTCATGTAAAGATATTGTGAAGAGAATGGGAGAAGATATCTGTACTGTTAAAGTAAATAGTAATTAGTAGATATGTATTAAGAATGAGTTAGGCTTTTGCTCATTTGTAAGAAAAGCCAATGCAGCTAAATTAATGAAAGCTGCTAGCATCATTGCTGACAGACAGGACCCTAGAGAGATGCTGCATCGAATAAGGGCCACCTAATTCCCAAGTACAAAACCAGGAAGCAGATGAAGTTGGGTTTTATCAAAGTGTGTTGCAACAGTGGAGAAGTTGTGATATGACAGCAAACTCATTTCAACATTCCACAATAAACATTACGACAAAAATATCTCCTCCTGGCGTGCTTCTGGCAAATTTCTAGTGTGCTTTGGGTCACTATGACACTAGAATTCTCTTCAGCAGTGACTCATGGCATTTAGGGGGTTGAGATCAACACCACAATTGATTTATTACCATGTTCAAGGCTCCAAGAAATTTTCAACAGAAACCAAACTTGGAGCTTATATGGGTGCCACTGCCTATTTTATCAAATTTTTGTCAAGTTTATTTATTTTTTAAATAAATGAATGTACTTATCAAATCCTCATGCTATTTAAAGATGCTTAACTACAAACCAATATATTGAGTTAAGAACTATTAAATAAATATATTTTGCTAGCATGCTGGAAGTCTGGATTAAAGATTATCCACACATCTGCTGTTATCGATCATGTCCCCTAATCTCAGTTTGGAGCCAGAGGTAGTCAAAACAGTCTCTCCCACCAGGTGAACTTGGGTATCACCTGTTACTTTGGCAGAGTAGGAAACCTGCCCATGGATTTTACTAAGCAAAAAAATTTGACTTTGGCAGAACATTAAAAAGAAGTAATATTTCAAAATAATGCAAGAGAGCAATATTTATGAAACTGTTTTGCACACAGTTTCTGAGAAGCCAGCTCTGGCCTACCATTATAAATCCTTCTCTGACTGGGTTAGAGGGGAAAAGGTTCGCCAAATACATCCTAGAGGATCTGTAACAGTGACTGCTGTTTTAAAAATTTTAAAATGATCAGAGTATCTGGAAGTGGGGAATGTTAGCACTCTACTCTCCCCAATTCCTCCCCCATCAAATGTGGAAAAAAGTTTCAAAATGGAAACCTATGAAATAGAAAATAGAACGAGAAAATAAGCACAGGAAAGCGGTGGGAACAGCCCTACATCCCCTCTAACCAGCCCTAGATGGATGGTCCACCACAGCAGCCAGTCCTACATTGTTGTGGCTTGCTAGCATCAGTTGTTTACTATGCTTTTGCAAAGTTCTCTGAACACTTCCCTCTGGCTTTGTCCATTTGTAGACACCATTCTGGAGTTGGGATATGACAAAAATTAGAATTGACATCCACCAAACTCTGTGTGTCCTGGAGCCAGCCTCAATGGCTCTGGCACTGTCACATCAAGCTCCATCCCTCCCGGCCACTGTGTGTCTGCACCCATGACACCTGTCAAAAACTTTCAAGTGTCTGCTCATTTCTTTATCAATGTGGCCTGCACAGCCCAAGCAAAGAAGGAATGACATTTGGGATGAGGGAGAGATGGGTAATGCCTCCTCCCCTCTGCCTCCTTTAACTGTCAGTTTGGGTTTTCTCTCTACATATCAAGATTGATACCTAGTCGACTTGTCATTTAGAAATGCATGGAGTGGTAACCAGATTTGAAAACAGTGTGGGAGACTGGGAACTTGAGCAATCTCCTTATGAAAATGATGCACCAAAAAGAAATCAACCAAAAGAGGCACAGCGCTGGCCTATCTGTGCCCTTTGGAAATGCACTGCTTTGGGAGGTAGGTGAGTACACTGGACCCATTTGAACATGTGAGTTATTCGGCATTTTCTTGCTCTTTCTATCAAACTGCAAAAATCAGACATACAGATTATCCTAAGAGTGATGGTTTTAGATGTCTATATCTTTTCTTTTTCTTCTTTATAATAATGCTTTTATTTTATTTTTTGAGTTTTTAATTAGAAATTTTCTTTATTTACATGTCATATGATATCTCCTTTCCCAGTTTCCCCTCCGAAA
>NW_022196915.1:9867917-9874087 GCF_008632895.1 Mastomys coucha | reverse complement strand
CACTGGGGCATAGAACCTTCATAGGGCCAAGGGCCTCTCCTCCCATTGATGACCAACTTGGCCATCCTATGCTATACAAATGCTGCTGGAGCCATTAGGCTCACCATGTGTACTCTTTGGTTGGTGTTTTAGTCCCTGGGAGTTCTGAGGGTATAGTTAGTTCATATTGTTGTTCATCCTAAGGAGCTCCAAACCTTTCAGCTCCTTGGGTCCTTTCTCTAGCTCCTTCATTGGGAACCCTGTACTCAGTGCAATGGATGGCTGTGAGCCTCCACTTCTGAATTAGTCAGGTACTGTCAGAGCCTCTCAGGAAACAGCTATACCAGGCTCCTGTCATCCAGCATTTGCAGCATCCACAATAGTGTCTAGATTTGATGATTGAATATGGGAATGATTCCCAGGTGGAACAGTCTCTGAATTGTCCTTCCTTTAGTCTTTGCTCCATAGTCAGTCTCTACAACTCCTTCCATGGGTATTTTGTTCCCCCTTCTAAGAAGGAGCAAAGTATCCACACTGTGGTCTTCCTTCTTCTTGAGTTTCTTGTGGTTTGTGGATTGTATCTTGTATATTCCAAGGTTCTGGGTTAATATCCACTTATCAGAGAGTGTATACCATGTGTGTTCTTTTGTGATTGGGTTACCTCACTCAGGATGATATTCTCCAGGTCCATCCATTTCCCCAAGAATTTCATAAATTCATTGTTTTTAATAGCTGAGTAGTACTCCATTGTGTAGATGTACCATATTTTCTCTATCCATTCCTCTGTTGAGGGACATCTGGGTTGTTTCCAGTTTTGGGCTATTGTAAATAAGGCTGCTGTGAACATAGTGGAGCATGTGTCCTTATTACATGTTGGAGCATCTTCTGGATATACGCCCAGGAGTGGTATAGCTGGCTCCTCTGCTTTTATTTTAATAAGTAGTTAGTTAAATACATCTTACCTCTGGCCCTTCACAATGTTGCATGCTCTGTGTCTGTTTCATGATTATTTTCAAAATCAGAGAAGCTTTAATAGAGAGCACCATAGCCTCCATTGACAGCCTTCTGTGGGTGCAAAGTGAGCACCTCATTTTCCTTTCTTTTCATGTGAGATATCTTAATATTCTGAAGAGGTTTCATGGAGTTAAGTGTGGTCCTCAACAGGTTCATCTCCCAACTTCCAGTGGGCTTAAACTCTTGCTCTTACCACCAAAGTGCTAAGTAAGCCTTTAGTGCTATTTATTGTGGTATTGCATATAGATATTCATATGGTGTGTATCCTCACAGTATATAGTTCTGTCCACTCACTCAGGGCAGTATTCCTACTCCAATAGAGAGGGCACCCAGATAGGGCTGGTTCATCTGCCTACCTGTAGGTCAAAGTCTTGCCAGATACACCAGAGTTCCAGTGGACATTGAAATACCCTGGGAAAATGGAGCAGCCAGATTCTGAAGAAGAGCTGATTGCATCATTATACGGGGTGAGCCTACTCTGGACCCCACCTCTCATTTAAATCCATGCATAAATAACTCTCTTTCATTGTCTCTCTCTTCCCCCAGATACAAAATGGAAGGGTGTCATCATAAGCAGGCTTATTAATAAGATTATTTTTAGGCCCAAGTGAGATAATTGTTATATAGATTACTTCACTAAAAATAGTTACCTTACTAGTACAAAAATAGGTGAGGTGTTGTATAGTACATCTGTTCCTTCTATAGTCAGTTTTTCACATACAGTAGTAGGTAGCCATGGCTTTGGTCAACCTCTGATCAAAAATACAAAAAAAAAAAATCATTCTGTGTATCTGAGACATACATAGACACTTTTTTGTGTGTCATTTCCTAAACAATGAATTACACAGCAGTAGTGGTGGGTGTTCTATGAGAGGACATGTATAGCTTTTTATATCATCAGATCTTCATGTTATATAAAGGTCTTGGGTGCTAGGTGGCATAACTCAGACTTGCCTCTTAGACCACATCTCAAAAGCAAATGCATGTGGGTGCCATCTTTGTCCATGGTGTGGACATCCTCAACTTGTCTGAGGCAAGGAATAATTGGTGACACAAGCCTTATAGCAGGATTTTTTGAGATGTTTGCTATACCTTCATGATTCTAGGTTGGAAGAAGAGAGATTGAAAAAGCTTCCAAGTAACTTGCTTACATTGAGAGAATTAGGTGCTCCCAGAGGAATAAAGATAATAAGATCCTTGTGCTAATAATAAAAGTAGGCAAGAGCTGCAGGCCCCACAATTTTTTTCTTTTCTTATTTTGGTGCTGTCGTTAATTTCATTTTGTTTGGTTGCTGTTTTGGTGCTAAGATCTATGCACATGAGACAATGTATCACTAAGCCATATTCCCTGCCTTCAAGTCTCATCTTAAAGGTTAAAAAAATAAATGGAAGAGGAACCTGGATGTGTATCTCCCAAGGTTCCACCAGCAGTGGGATGAAAGGGCATACCATCAGCACCATCCTTGTGGTCTGCCTAGCCTTTCCCTCTTGATTCATACCCCAGGATAGCACCAGTTCAAGAACATGGCTCAATGGGTGGGAGTGGGTGGGAACAAACCCACAGATCAGACATAGCTTCCACATCCCCGTGTCTGACTTGGTGACTCTGCTAGTCACCCCAGAATAAGAGATTCCAAGTTAAGGGGAATGGCTGATTTATTGAGGAAAGAGGTGGGAAGTTTCCATCAGAAATCTATATCCTCATCCCCTTAGACATAACTCACCATGTTGTGGAGAATGGGCATCATCAATGGACTTTGATTGTGGATGGTCAGGTGGCCTCAATAGAGGTACATGTGCTCACATCAGCCCTCCTCCTCCTTAGGCTGACAAGGGTAACAGGCTTCAGTGCCTGTCTCTGGATGTAAGGAATAAAGCGTGAAGCCTAATTATTTCTCCATTCTGTGTCCTATAAATGGTGACAGTCATTTCAGACTAGCTCATCTACTCATCTGGAGCAAGGCTTAGGCATGAGCTCTGGCTTTACTATGACTGAATCTGGCCTTCTTGGGTGTCTTGAAACTGCATACCTGTCCTCCTTCCACAGGGAATTTATTTTACATTGTATTCTGGTGGCCAGGAGGTAGGCAGGCCATCAGAGGCAGAGTACCTTCACTACGCTCTGGCAAACAGGCTATTCAGTCCCAACCAAGGCTATCCCCTCTACTTGGGTTTAATTTTATCAACCATAAAGTAGTTATTTGCATCTGTGTTTGATTTCTATATTCTTTTAAATTGTTTTTTGATTCCTGGGGGGAAGCATTATTTAAAATCTTAATAGGAGATTCTTGCTGGTAAATCCTTCAGTAGGAGATTGACATCATAAACAGAACCATGGGAAGTGATTAAAAGGGAATCATGGGTAAACTCTAGGAGGTATCAGCTAGGGATTGAGCATTGACCCTTGAATCATGGACCCAGGATCCCAGTAGGAACTATGCTATGTTGCAAACTAATACACTATGCTAAAGACAGGAGCTTAGGCATCTCTGTAAAGTGAAATTTAGAATGGGAAACTTGCAGATTCACTTCTGAAAGACTAACTTCCCTGATCCTCAGCAAGTGAGTGGAGCTACAAATGAAGCTATGTCACCTGAGAAGAAAATTAGAGTCTGACGGTAATCTCAGATTGTGACTATGAATGCCAATGAGAACTTTAGACATTGGTATTCATGGACAGGGCAATTAGAGTCTCAGCCTATTCCACCCTCATGGAATCATTCCTGGAGTTGAAAGGGGATACTGAATGTGACACTGAACCTGCCTCAGTTATCAATGCTGTATGCAAGGAGACAGAGCTGATGGAAAGTGGAGGAAGTATAGGTTGTGAGCCACAGTAGTATCTGGAGAAAAGAGCACAGGAGGGAGAAGGTATAGGAGACTGTCATAGTTTTTTGATAAAATATTATGACTGGAAACAACTTGGTGAAGAAAGGGTTTATTTGACTTACAGGTTACAATATGTTAAGGGAAGTCAAGGTAGAGACTTGTTAGTAGGAACACCATGGAGTGACAGTGCTTACTGGCTTATTTCACTACCTTTCTGATATAGCCTAGACCCATCTGCCCAGGGATAACTACTGCTCACAGTGAGCTGGAACCATCTACATCAAGTATTAACAAAAAATGCCCCCACAGATAATACAACAGGCCAATATAAGGGAGGCAATCCTTCAATTGAGGTTCCCTCTTCCCACAGATATCTAAGTGTGTGTGAAATTGGCCCAAACTAGCCAGCATAGTAGGTGTATTTGTATGCCCCAGTGGCATCAATATGGAAGAAGATGAGTATTCATTCAGTGTGCCAGGAAAAGGCTGAAATAGTGAATTGGGAAGTTGAGATTCATGACAACTAGATTTGATTGGAATACACTGATCTCATTCTGTGGTGTGGTTTTAGTTATTGGGATATTGTTGCCATAAAACTCATACATTAAGGCAAGAACCAAATAGGAGAAAGTATGATATAAGGATCTAGATCTTATATTCTGTGATATCTATCTATCTATCTATCTATCTATTCATCTATCTATCTATTCATCTATCTATCTATCCATAGACAGATAGATATTAGTCACATAATATGTATTCATATATAAATATCTATATCTATTTGGGTACATATTTTTATACATGTATATAAAAATATATAAAAATATTTATATATAAATAATTTATAAACACATATTAATAAATAAAATATAACTACACATTGATTTAAACAAATTTATATAGAGAGATATATTTTAGGTATAAATATTTTAAGATGTAAATTTTTAATGCCAAGTATAACAAATAAATTTATATATTTTAGTTAAAGAAGTTTAACTGATACATATAAATGATACAACTTTATAAGGCTCTGTGCTGATTAGTTTTTATTGTCAACACAGTACAACTTAAAGTCACTTAAGAAGAGAGAACCTCGTGTCTCTCCACCACATGCCCCACACCTCTGATAAAGACCTTCTGCGAAGAGAGGAAAGGATATGGACTTTGCATGCTGGTCCAGACTGTCAGACCTTCCTGTACTTCATGTACTTTTTCTGCAGTTCTGAAGCCAGAAGATCTGATGATTCCCAGAAGTCCTGTCTCTGCTTTGCCTGGACACTGGGCTGATGGTGATGCTGTGTGAACATGACCACAAAGCAACTTGTCTTTATAAATATCCATTCCTCCAAGGCTTGTGAAACCACTCACTTGAAATCTGAGTCTCTTTGGCAGGAAGAAAGTGGTATGGCAGCTATAGGTTGACATTGTTACCCTAGGCTAGTCCATCACAAGCCCCCCTCACTTAACAGAGGACTGGAGATTAGTGCGTTGGTTTAATACCAAGAAGGCTGGCAGTACCCACCTTGTGACCTCAGAATGCAAGGTGATCTGTGAAAACAGTGTCCAAAATATTATCAGATAAGCTCTCAAGATATGCTCACTACTGCCCAAGAGTGTAAAAGGAATGTCTACTGAATGTGTGCAGTGGTCACCTTTCTTTTCAACCATCCTTCCTTCACTTTCCTTTCTCAAACAAAACCAAAAACAAACAAAAAAGCAAACAGGTTTCCCAGTCACCTGTTGAAACTTTTCAATTATTTGATGTACATGAAACCTTGGAATATAACCAACACTGGACTAAGTTAAGGTCTGGGAGAGTAGAAATGAAAAAGATACTGTTTATGTAATTTGTGAGTTATAGTATATAGAGAAAGATGTAAACAAGCAAGCAAGTTAAATAGAGGCTTATTAGTACAACTGAGGTGTTTCCAAGCAGTTATTTCTGAAGAAGTTGTAAGCATCAGGGAGATGTGCAGGGAATCATCCATGTAGTGCATTCATGTCCTAGTCTGAGTAAGGCATCTGCAAAGGATTCATCATACACCAAGCAAATTTAAGAAAAGAGGCCAACACTTAAGTAATCATAAATAATTTTTTTCCTTTGTATGACTGTGTCATTGTTTGACAAGTCATCAGTGAAAGTAAATGGTGATTATTTCTAGAATTATTTTCCTTCTGTTGGTTCTTAGTATTAAGTGATTTTTAGGTATGCTTCTACTGTTTGTTATAGAATGAAGTAATTATATCTAAACATGTTTTTGTTTGTCCATTTTCCTGGGAATTTCCAGTTGCATTTCTTTTATTCTAAAGAGTTTTTTTGTTTTGGTTTGGTTCTTGTTTTTTTT
>NW_022196915.1:9821830-9867907 GCF_008632895.1 Mastomys coucha | reverse complement strand
TTTTTTTTTCTTGCTATCTGTTGTTGTTTTTATTTTATGAACTTCAGGATTTTTGCATGCCTACCTACCTGATCTTCCCTTGGCTGACTCTTTCTTGGATACTAAAGATTATAGTTGAGTTCATGGTCACATGATCAGGTGGCCAGCCAAGTTCAATTCTGTCTTCATTAACATGTATTTTAAGTAGCTTTTGCTGTCATTTTTAATTAAGTTCCTTTGCACATGAAAATAATCACAAATAAACATAACAGAATCTTATGTACACAAAGGAATATGGAAGCTGGCTGTGCAGACACGGTAGGTCAGACCTTTGTTGTCATGGGCATGTTTTGTCAGACTCTCATTTATATTTTATTCTGCCTGAGTAAGAATGCAATATCATTTCTTCATTCTAAAAAATCAGGAGTGCAAATAGGGAGGCAATGTCCACTATTAAAGAGAAAGATCCTTGGAACCCCAGTTACAGTATATTAATTGCAAATCAATGACCAGAGGCACATCACTGAAACAGAGCCCAGATATCTATTTTTAGCCAGCTAGAAAATATCTTAACTAAAATTGTGGGGGTTTATTGTTATTGCTGCAGAACAAGATAAAAGAAAGATCATTTTGGAAGACATGGTTCTCTTTCTGACATGAAAATATCTTGATTTTTTTTTAATCTCACATTTTTGCATTTTAGCAAAGTATAGAATGTAAAGTTTTAAAGTGTTTTTTACTGGGATTTTGAAGGCATTCACTCTTGTGGGAATGGGTAAGCCTCACTCCACTGTCATAGCCATATTGTTTACTTTTCAGACTTAGTACTATTTCTTTTTTTTATTAGATGTTTTCTTTATTTACAATATCTCCTTTCACAGGTTCCCCTCAAAAGAAAAAATAAAAATAAAATAAAATAAGAAAAAATAAAATAAAATAATCCTCCAAAACTAAAACAATCCCTTGTTCCCTCCCCCTCCCCCTGCTCAACATTCCACCCTCTCCCACTTCCTGGCTCTGTCACTCCCCTACAATGGGGCATAAAACCTTCACAGGGCCAAGGTCCTCTCCTCCCATTGATGACCGACTTGGCCATCCTTTGCTATACACATGCTGCTGGAACCATGAGTCCCCCCATGTGTACTCTTTTGTTGGAGTTTTAGTCCCTGGGAGCTCTGAGGGTACTAGTACTATTTCTTTATATCAGTATTGTCAAAATAACCATTGGCTAGGTGCATTTCTGAATTTATACAGATTAAATCTTTCCTTCCCTTTTCTCTCTTCCTCTCTTTTTCTTCTGTTTTTATTTCAGAATAGTATCCCTATCTTAAGAAATACCACAGTTGGTTTATTTACCTTTGCACTTTTGCAAACATTTATTTTAATATGAGAAAATTTACAATTGTATTGTATAAATCATCCTTCAAAACCAATTGATGGCAGAGAGAGAATTAAATATATATATATATATATATATATATATATATATATATATATATATATACCAATTCAAATAGGGTGCTATTTGAAAATGTAGAAAATGAATAAAACAGAAAACCCAGAAATAATTCCACACATGTATACCAACTTGACAATGACAGAGCAATGAAAGGTGAGAAAACAACAGCCGTATATAGTCAGAAATTCCACTTCTAACCTGATACCATATCACCATGCAGTAAATTCTAGATGGGCCAAATGTTTGCATATGCAGGACAAAATTTTACAGGACTCCAAAAGATAAATGGAATTCCTCAGATTTTAAAGTACTGAAGGTTTTAAGATATATCACTATCCCTGAAACATACTAATTCATATATCATAAAATTTATGAAATTTGGTCATATAAAAATTGTAAATATGGTCCCCAAAAGACAGTAAATAAAGTTAAGAGGCAAACCAGAGGCCCAGAGAAGATGTTTATTCACATATTAAAGCCAAGATTTAGGATCCAGATAATTCAAGGAGTCCCAAGAGTCTGTGTAATTTTAAGCTTTAATAGTTTCACAAGTTTAAGTGCTACTAATGTACATTAACAATATTTGAAAATTTGAGTGTATTTTAAAATATTAATGTGTTTCTCATTAAAATTCAACATGCACACCAACTTTGACTACACATCACTCAGGTTGATTTTCAAACTTCGTGAAAACTACCACCATTCTTTCAGGGTACTAGAGGAAGAGAAATTATAATCCTAGCCTCTCCTGGTCCTCTAAAGAATATGAGAGAGAGAGAGAAAGAGAGAAAGAAAGAGAGAGAGAGAGAGAGAGAGAGAGAGAGAGAGAGAGAGAGAGAGGAGAGAGAGAATGTGTGTGTTTTATGCATATAGTATGTGTTCACATAGGCATGTGGAAGTCAGAGGTTGACACCAGATATCTGCCACAGTCCCTTGCATCTTATCTTTTGAGATGGGTCTTTTACAGACTCATCTAGGCTGGCTAATGACCTCCAGGTACTTATTTGTCCCCTTATCCTACCATGTGCTATGGTTTCAGATAAGTGCTGTTCTTTTCAGCTTGGCACATATGCTGGGGATCTGAAGTCATGTCCCCATGCTTACACAAGGAGCACTTTACCAACTGAGCCATCTCCCAGCCCTAGGTTTGATATTTTGAAAAGAATAGAACCAAAAAATAAGTGCGGACTGTAGCAAGCCCCATCAGATAGGGCATGGAACAAAAAGAAAGTTTTATTAAACATTTTTTTCTTTTTGCATTATCTTTGAATTTTAGAAAATGCTATATTGACATTATTTTGTTTTTACTCTTTGCTTTTGAGATAGAGTCTCACTTTGTATCCTTAGGTGGTCTGGAACTTACTATGCAAAAGAGGCTGACCTCAAATTCACAATTGGCTCCTTTCCCTGCATGTCAACACCAAAAATTTCCATCATCAAGGAAAAAGAAAAAGAAAAAGAAAAAGAAAAAGAAAAAGAAATGCCAGTACAAAAGCCTGGAGGTGGGGTCAGGTGGGGTCATGTGACCTCAATCCTGGTACTTAAGAAGCAGAGGCAGGAGGATCTCTGAGTTGCTTTCTAGTTATAAATATATGAAGTAGAAGAAAAACTATTAACTGAAAGCATGGAAATGGGGCTTTCCCACATTTTAACATAACAAATGACTACACCTTGACAGAGCAGCAGAGGTCAGGATGTAAGGTATAAAAACTATGTGGCATTACTTATCTTGGCAATGTATTCTAGGGATGATAAAGCTAATTATGCTTTAAATAAGAAGTAAAGCTAATTATGCCATTTTCTTCTTTCTTTTCATTGTGAGTATCATTTTATCAAAAATTTTGTAAAGATTTTAAGATGTACATGTGCATATATCTGTGTATGTGCTTATCCAAGTTTCTGTATAAAGGTGTTCAAGCTTGTATGTGCACATGTATGGAATCCAGAGGTCAAACTTTGGTGTTTTTTCTTAAGTGCTATGCAGTATGTTTTTTGAGAGAGGATCACTCATTGGAACCTGGAACTCACTAATTAACCTCAGCTGGCTGATCTGCCAAAGCCCCACAGGGATCCATTGTTCTCCTCTTCCTAGTAAGCTCACATTGTGTGTCCATCTTTTTTATATGGGGTCTTGGGATTAAACTTAAGACTTTATACTTTCTAAGCAAGCATTTTACTGACTTAGCTATTTCCCCACCTTCATGAGTATCTATGTATCTATGTATCTATCTATGTATCTATGTATCTATCTATCTATCTATCTATCTATCTATCTATCTATCTATCATCTATCTATAGCTATGTATCAATCTATCAATCATCTATCTATCTATCTATCCATATCTATCTATCTATCTATCTATCTATCTATCTATCTATCTATCTATCTATGTACATTACAATACTTATAGCCAGTGCCAAAAAGGAAGTTTGAAAAATATTTTGAGCAACATCTCCATCATCAGCAAAATATGTGGCTTTACAAGGATTTTCATTAAGCTCTAACAGCAGGGAAGAGCTTTGACTCTTGACTTAGATACCCAAGATAATATCTGAAAGGTGTGCATTTTGTAAATAATATTGCTTTGTTTTTGATTTCTCCTAAAATCTTGCCTTGATCATACATATCTTGAATACTTTTGATTCATTGTTTGAGTCAAGGACAGAAGGTTCTATTTCAACACACATACAATCACTGTCTGTTATGTACACTGTGAGTCAATTCATGCAGACTACTGGCTATATGGGAACTAACACAAGGAGGAGATAAATAGCCTTTGTGGATCCTCTGATGCACCTGACATCCTTCCAGTGTACCTCACATCCACTCAGTGTCTAGTTACATACCATCTATTCCTACTTCTTGGCCATTCACTTTCCTGTTTTGCTTCAATCTCAATCCAGTTTATTATTTCACATTTCCTCATTGTTCCAAAGCACTTGAAGTATGTTTGCTTGATCCAGGGTGGAAAAAAAAAGCATGGAGGCTCCCTTAATGAGGATTCCTGAATAAAGAGGATTGTGTTAGTTGTTGTTTATGAATACAGTCAAATGGAGTTCTGTAGATGAGAACAGTAGATTTATCTTCTCAATCATGTGTATTTCTTGGCTATAACATGACACTTCAACACTTGTATACAGTGAATATAGATATCATGGAAAATAGCATTTTCATCTCCTTATTTTATTATATTGGAATTTATTGAGTTCCTCTCTTCTAGATCTTTATAAAATATTTAACAAGTTATTGTGCAGTGTAGTTACCCAAAATGCTGAGGAACACTAAGACTCATTACTCATAACTAGATTGTGGTCCCATTGTCCAATATCCTTTTATTAAACTCTCAGTCTCTACCCCAACCTCTAATAATCACTATACTGTATTTGAATCAACTTTTAGTTTCCACATATAAGAGAGAACATTTCTGTGTCTGGCTTGTTTTACTTAATATAATTACTTTCAATTAAGATTTTATTCTTCATCATGCTGAACATTAATCCATCCCATCGTGTATATATACTACATTTCTTACCCATCATCAAGTATCTAGGTGATTCTATCTCTCAACGTTGTGACTAGTGTTATCCTAATCACAGATATGCAGCTCTGTTTTGGGAAGCTGGTTCTTTTCCTTTTCATGTGTATCCAGAGTGACAGTTTATCATGTAGTGCAGCTAAGTTGAAATTTACTTTTCTGTCGCTTCTGATAAAACACTATTACCCAAAGCAACTTAGGAGAGGAAAGAATTTATTTAGCTTACTCTTCCACATCACTCTCTAGGGAAGTCTGGGCAGGAACTCAAACAGGAACTGTCCCCAACTGGCTCCTGCTTATCTAGTTTTATTATATATCTGAGATAACCTGCCTAGTGATGATGCCACCAAAGAGGGTGGATCGCTTTGGTTAGCAATAAAAACACAGACATGCCTACAAGCATGATCAGGCACTTCTTCAACTGAGATTCCCTTTTCCCAGATATCCCTTGGTTGGGTCAAGTAAGCCAAAGAACTATGAGAACAACCTCTTTTCTTGGTTGTACAGAGGTCTTAGTTTGATGTAATCATGTCTATTTTTGCTTTGCTTGTATTATCTGTGATTTTGGAGTCATGGCCACATTTTTTTTTTGGCCTCTCCTATGCCTAAAGTATTTCTTCTTCTCCTACATATCCTATATAATAGTACCTATATAGGTATAGGTCTTTCATTTTAGTCTTCATTTGTTTTAAATTAGTCTTAGTAGGGGTGAGAGATGTGGATCTAGTTTCAGTTGGCAGTGTATGTGCATCCACTTCCCTGGTACTATTTATTGAAGGGGCTATCTTTCCTCTAGTGTTTTCTTCTGATTCTTTTATGACGAGTAAGTTGGATGCAGATGTGTGAATTTAGTTTTGGAGTCTCTAGTAAGTCTCATTCTTCTATGTGTCTTATGAAATTACCACCATGCTGGGTTTTGGTCTTCTCATCTCCTCTCTTCTCTCTCCTCCTCTCTCTTCCCCTCTCTCCTCTCCCTTCCCCACTCTCCTCTTCTCTTTTCCCCTCTCTCCTCTTCTCTTTTCCCCTTTTCCCCTTTTCCCTCTCCTCTGTCTCCTCTTCTCTTCTATCCTCTCTTCTCTTTCCACTCCCCTTCCTTCTTCTCCTCATCCTCCTCCTTCTCCCCTCCCTCTTCTTTTTCTTCTTGTTCAATTATACCTTTATAGCATGTATAAAAAAACACTTCAGCTTTGCTTTATTTGTTCAAAACTACTTTGGTTATTTAGAGATCATTGTTTAGGTTGCCTTTTAGAATAATAATAATAATAATAATAATAATAATAATAATAACATTTTGGTTCTGTGAAGAGTAGTGGTGTTTTAATGAATATTATATTTAAAATGTAAACTATTGGGGTGGTATGGACATTTTAACATAATTCTTTTAATCTGTAGTCATGAGAAGTTGTTTAACATTTCTTTATGTCCCCACTCAATTTTTCATTGGTGTTTTATTATTTTCAGTATAGGTATCTTTCATTTCATATTTTACATTCTCAGGATTTTTGAGGGAGGAGAATTTCTGAATACAACTATACTGCCTTTATAGGTTTTTATCAGCATGCTCATTATCACTGTGTAGAGATATTATTGATTTTTGTAATTGTAATGATTTGTGTATCTTGATGCTTTACTGAATTTGTTGGTTCTTTTTCTGATCTCTCTCCGTCTCTCTGTCTCTCTGTCCCTCTCTCTGTCTCTCTCTCTGTCTCTCTCTCTGTCTCTCTCTCTCTGTCTCTCTCTCTCTGTCTGTGTGTGTGTGTGTGTGTGTTATGTATGTGATTTTTTGTCAGTTCTAATTATAATTTGATGGAATAGTATTCAAGAAACTTTTCTACGTATAGAATCATAATATCTGAAGAAAGGGATCATTTTACATTTATATTGTTTGCATCCTTCCCCTCCTCCTGTCTATTTCCTAATTATTCTGGCTGATATTTTCATCACCTCATTAAACAGGAGCAGTGAGAACAGATATCCTTATATTCAGTGTGTCTCCATTTGGTATGATTTCAGAATGTGATTTGCCACAACAACTTTAGGATGTTGATATATGTACAACATATATCCTCTATATATAGTTTAGGTTTTTTTGTCATGAAGGAATGCTTTTTTGGAATGTTTCCTCTGCATCTATTGAAATGAACACATGATTTTTAGCTTTCACTATATTGGTATATTGTACATGTGTGTGAATAATGTTTATTGACTTGATTATATTGCCCCACCTTGTAGTCTCAGAATAAATCCCACTTTGTTACCACAATCAATCTCTTTGATGTACCGTTGGGATACATTGGTTGTTTTGTTTTTCTTTTTATAATTTTTGTACTGTATGCATTGGGGATATTAGTCTATTATTTTTGTTGATTCCCTGTCCTTTTCTGGTTTTCTTATAAGGGAAATTGAAGTGGAAACTTAAGGGTTCTTTGGAAAGTCAGTTATGTTGGATAGTGTTTGGTTGAAAGAATGTTTCATTGAAGTGGACACAGGTGACAGAGTAAGGCAGATTCATGAAGGAATGTTTCTCTGAAGCAGGCACAGGTGAAAGAATGTTCTGCTAAATCAAGCATGTGAAAGGAAATTGTGAAGGATTCTTCATTAATGACACTCACTTATTGGTCTGCCTTACATTGTGCAGCTGAGCTCCATTTGTTGGGACTCCATAGAGAGAAATGAACCAAAAGCCTTCAGGTGGTGTGCTGCAATTTCTTCTGCTTCTGTGGACTTGGGCCAATTGGCAGTGTGATATCAGTTGAGACAAATCCACGTTGACTTTTGCTAAGGCTCAGATGCTAAGGCAAGACACATTATGAGGCAAGACTCATAGAGGACAAATAATGTTTGGAGGGAGTATAAATAGTACTGAACAGAAAGTGATGGAGGCTTGAGCTTGGGCTGCTGGTAGCACTAAGTGTGAAATATTTGTTGGTCTTGAGTCTTGGTTGATCTTTACTTCACTGAGAGAGGCACAGCTAAGAACTCCTCCTGGTGTTCCTGATGGCCCTGGACCCTCCTGATGACTTGTGTCAAGGCTGAGGTGGGGCTGTCTCTGCTAGGTAGTGCTACCACTGCTGATTTGTGTTGACTATCCAGTTACTCTACTAAACTGGACTGCTGGTATATTTGTGAAGTGTTTGCATGTTGATCTAGCTGCCACTGCTGACCTGTGAACTCAACTGATGATTTTCTGATGATGCAGGTGGAAGTTACTCCAAAGAACCATTTCTAGACAGGTCCACTTCCCCAATATCCTTTCTTTTCCACTAGCTATGCTGAGTTGTGGGCTAGAAGGGAGGTTAAAGTAGTTAAGAACCATCATTAAAAGTAGGCTTAAAAAATGGAAGTTACAGGAAATGACCCATTGAATGAGCTTGAAAGTGTTTCCTCCTTTTCAGTCTTTGGATTAATTTGAGAATTAGGGTTAGTTCTTTCTTAAGTATTTAATCAAATTCAGCAGTGAACTTATTTTTTTTAAGTTGATCATTTATTTTATTTTTTAATTTTTTATTAGATTTTTTTATTTACAATATCTCCTTTCCCAGGTTCTCCTCCAAAAGAAAATAAAAATAAAAATGAGATAAAATAAAATAAGAAAAAAAAATAAAAACAACCCAAAAACTAAAACAATCCCCTGTTCCCTTCCCCCTCCCCCTACTCACCACTCCACCTTCTCCCACTTCCTGGCCCTGGCATTCCCCTACACTGGGGCATAGAACCTTCACAGGGCCAAGGTCCTCTCCTCCCATTGATAACCGACTTGGCCATCCTCTTCTATACACATGCTACTGGAGCCATGAGTCCCCCCATGTGTACTCTTTGGTTGGAGTTTAGTCCCTGGGAGCTCTGAGGGTACAAGTTAGTTCATATTGTTGTTCATGCTAAGGGGCTGCAAAGCCTTCAGCTCCTTGGGTCCTTTCTCTAGCTCCTTCCTTGGGAAGCCTGTACTCAGTCCAATAGTTGGCTGTGAGCCTCTATTTCTGTATTAGTCGTGTATGTCAGAGCCTCTCAGGAGAGCAGTGAACTTATTTAATAAAGTGGTTTTCTTTGATTTTAGAATATTCATTGATGATACAATCTCATTATTAATATGTTGACATTTTTTATGTTTCATCAGTCCAATTGTATTATATGAGATATGTTTAGATAATTTCCATTCTTCCACTGGGTCTTCCAATTTTTTGGTGTAGAATAGCTTGTATTAATCTCTAATAATACTTTCTATTTACACGATATGGTATATATCATAGTTATAGTGACTCACTTTTCACCTCTGGTTTTACTTAGGTGCTCTATTTTGTTTGTTTTGTAGCATTTGGGAATGGATCAAACCTAAGGCCCTGTGCATAAGCTGTGAGGCAAGTGTCTACATCCCCAGCCTCAAGAGTACTCTGAGCTTCTTGCTAGTTTTGTCTTTCATTAGGCCAGGCGAAGTTTTGCCAATTTTGTTTATCTTTTCTATAAAAGGATTCTCTTTTTTTATTGGTCTTACATATATTTTAGTATCCATTTATTTCTGTTCTGATAGCTATTTCTTCTGCTAATTTTGGATTTTGCTTTTTATTCCTCTTGCAAATTCATTGTTATATTGTTTATTTGAAGCCTTTCTTCTCTGATGTCTGTACTTATTATTGCTATAAACTTCCCACTAATATTGCAGCTACTGTATTCTGTAAATTTTGATCTGTTGTATTTCCACATTTCATTTGCTTTGAGATATGATTAAATTTCCCTCTGATTTCCTCTGTGGCTCAGTGTTCATTCAATGGCATGTCTCTATGAAATTGTATAATTCTTAGGCTTTTGTTTGTTGGTAATTTCTAGTTCTGTCCCATTGTTATGAGAAAAGATGCATTATGAGGTTCTGATTTTGGACTTTGTTGAGACTTGTGCTTAAGTATGTGGTCTGTTCTTGAGCATCACTCCATTTGTTGACGGGAAGAACCTATACCTGCAGGTGTTGACAGCAGTGTTCTGTTTGTCTGTTTTGCCCGCTTGATAGTGAGTACTGTTTCACTCTCAATCTTTTCTCTTCTTGGATGTTTCCAAGTGTTCTATCTAACCATTAATCAAAGTAGGGCATTGGAATCCCCATTATCATTATATATTGCTTATCTCTACATATAGATAGAATAGTATTTGTTTTATATATTAGGTACTGTAGCCATAGGTGCATATATATTTACAATTCACTGTGCTTTCTTATTGAATTGATCCCTAGAGCATCCTAAAGTGATCTTCTTTTCATCTTTATACAGTATTTGTTTAATGGGTATTTTGTCTGATGTAAGTGTAGGCCTTCATGCTCATTTATAGTTTCAATTTGTACTGAATATGTTTTCCTATTCTTTCTCTTTCAGGATACCTGATGTGAGTTTCTTGTAGACAGCATATTATTGGATTATATATTTTAATCAGTTAATGCAATCTGAATCATTAATTGGGAAATGTAGCTCATTTACAGTCAAGGATATTTAACATTTTATTCCTATAATTGTATTATTTTCTTGTTTGTTTTGAATAATCTTTGTTCCTTTCATGTTTATCTTTGTATTATGAGGCTTTACTGTGTTGATAAGGCATTTTCCTCCATTTATCTGTGAGTGTCATCTTGTAGTTTCTCAGTAGTATTATTTAGTTTTTGTTTCTAGATGTAGAGTTCCCTTAAGATTCTTTTATAAGATGATATGGTGGTGATAAATTTCTTCAGTTTTGCTTGTCCTTCTTTGGATTAAATCAAATCATTTTACTGTGACCCATAAGCCCTTTATGAAGTGATCAAGTATAGTCTATTGGAGATTACTTTAAATGTAAGTAGGCAAATTTTATTCATTTTGTCTTTATACTCTCTGCTTTGTCTTGGACTTTAGAGATTTTTACTGTAATGTGCTGCTCAGAACACCTTTTGTATTTGTGTCTATTCAGTGTTCTATGGAACTTCTGTACCCAGACTATTTTTCCTGACTTTTTCAGGAAGTTTGCAGGTATGATGTCATTGAGTATGTTTTTTGACTTTCCCTTCCCTTTCCACTCAAATGAAATTCATGAAATTTTAGTATTTATTGCTCAGTGGTACCTCACACATCCTAGAGGCTGTTTTTATTTTTTTTAATTCATTTTTTTATTTTTTGTGATGTTTCAAATAACAGTTTTTCTGCTTCATCTAGTCTATTACTGAAGCTTTTGACTGTGTATTTTTTATCTGACTGAGTTCATTTCTAAGAGTTGTGTCTGATGTTTTCCAACTTTGCTGAATTTCTTGCCTGTACTCGTGTTGTTTTACTAGTTCTATTGAATCATAGTCTTTAATTCTTTTGAATTATTTGTTGGACATTTCATCAGCATTCTTTCTTTTATATATGCTTGTGTGCATGCATACATACATACATACATACACACACATATATATTTCTGTATGTATATTTCTTACTTATATTTCTGTGTTCCTGCATTAAGATTTTTGTATTTTGTATCCTTTTCAGTTTTCTTTTTTAATAGAAAATGTCTTTTTCCTGAAAATATGTCTTAAAATATCAATTTGGTAGACTGAATTGGCATTGGTTCTAATTGAGTATAACAAATGTTTAATGTGTTTGAGTCTAATCAATAGCATTAATTCTGCATGTAATGGAATAATAAGAGAGCTCATTTGATTCCAGTAGCCACAGGAGGAAGGGAGGGATTATTCATGTTGTCTAGGTAGATGAGGTATATGCAAGTATTGCAGGGAATTACCTGATAAGATTCAGTATCAGAAATTCTTATGACAGCAAATATCTCCTCATAGTGGCCCAATAAATACTTATGGAGTGAGTACATAAGTGTACACCTTTACAAAACATACTGTCATAGTTTGGAAAGATGGTTCAAAGCCAGAAAGGGCAATTTAGAAAACAGAAGATGTAGAGTGAGTCAAAAATGAATTCAAATTCTGGTTTGTAATTGCTAAAAAAACTGCTTTTCCTTCTTGGTCTTCTATCCAAATGGTAGCAGTGTATATATAATATTAAAGGTATTCCTAGTATGTCCTAGAAGCATATATGTTGGCTATCAGCATATTTTTAGTCACTATGTTTTAATAAAACTTGCAGAAGTGGAGGTTGACTGGTGTTGGTAATATAAAATAATTACAGTAGAAACTACCTATAGTGTATAAATATATATGAATGAACTAGAGGCAAAGGGCCTATGATAATTCTGCCCATTAAAATGGTTCATAGACCAAATTAGGGGAAATGATTTTTAAAATCATTTTAGCATATGATAAGCCAACACTATGTATCTAAATTATACATTTGAATAGTCATAGATGTAAATCTATAAAGCCTTTCCCTCAATTGAGTTGAAATTCTATTTCAAATAGCTATATGTAAATTTCTAAACTGTGATTAAACCTATTTTGTCATGAGTCTTTTCTGGTGATAGTCACCTTTGTCACCATCATCATCTTAGATTTTTGGGTGCTTGCAACATTAAATAGATACTTGTACACTCTTATGTGATCTCTTTGAAAGTGGAGCTTTCAGATTGGGTATAACAATTAAAGTCTTAAAAAAGCAGAAGAAAGAGTTTTTGGTTTTTTTTTTTCCATCTGAAGGTTTTCCTTCATCCATCCATCTTATTTGAATCACTTCAATGCATGGAACATTCTGCCCCATGAAAAGGCACCATCTGAGGAAGGATAGCCTTTACATGTAAACAGGAAAAGATGGATATTGGGAATAGATGTGGAAATGTGGATACTTTATAATGAAACATGAGACAGTAAAGCCATCTTATCGTTAGAATAGAAAAGCTCTGTTGTTGCCCAGCAGTCACTGCACATGTTCAAGTTAGACATAAAAGTCTAAAAGGAAGGAAAAAAAACCCATCATGACAAGATGGCACCAAGGTCAGATGAAGCTGTAAAATATAGACCAGGTTTTAGGAAAGAAAGGCTCCGAGCAGATGTGAACTTGTTGGATATGAGGTGAGTATGTGCGTTGTTATGTAATGTGATAACAAAAATAAATGCAAACTTATTTTGGAGTCCAGAGAAAAGTTAGGAAGTAACTTTTTCACAAGTATCAACAACAGGAATCTTGTAAGATCCTTTCTCTTCTCTTTTTTCACCTCCCTTATCCCTCTTACTTATGAGGATTTGATAACTTAAAATCTGACAATGCAGTAGTTAAACCTTTTAGGCGGATCCATAGTTGACACTGTTTTCTCTTAATTAAATTATAGTACATTGTAGAAAAGCTGTTTCCATTATTGTCATAATCTTAAGAAACAACTCTTCCTATGTGATGAGTATCAGGGTGCTATTTTTTCCAAGGAAAAGATCCCATTAAGTTAAATAATAGCATTAATACTATACCTACATGTTAAACTCATTTTTATCTGGCTTTAATTTTGAACCAAGAGTAAGTAGTATTTTTATTTAAATTATAAAATAGTAAATGTAATCCTTGTACATTGAATAAATAATATATATTCATTCTTCCCTATTTTGACACTCCGCACCTAGAATAATCTGCTGCAGCTAAGCTCCGCAGTAGGGTGTTGCCTCTCTCATTACAAATACCTGAACTGAAAAAATTAGCATCTAAAGAAAATTATCCACAAAAATATCCATATCAATTCCTATTGTTAAAAATATTTATTTACCTTTATATGTATGTGTGTATGCCTGTATGGATTTATGCATAACACATGTGGGGGCTAAAAGAGGGCACTGGATCCCTTAACATGGAGTGACTGTGAGACCCTAGACTTCAGAAATTGCTGGCTACATTTAGTAATTGATATGACATGAAGTATTTTCTAGGACGTTCTGCATGTTAATGTTGGTTACCCAAAAATGAACTCAATGTTGTCTGTATTGCCCATGACATCACTTTCCCTCCAAGGACAAAAAGGTATTCAAAGCTATTGTTGTCGTCTTTGCCTTATGTAGATGCCTTCACCTTTTTGCTTAACTATCTTTATTTTCATGGTTATCTTTGTCCAGGTATTCATCTACCTCTGAACTTAATGAGTTTGTAAAGACTTACAAGAGTGTAAAGCTTTCTCTCTCATCTTCCTGCCCAAACTTTGCCTTTTCTTTTACTTGTATCTGTACCTTAGGATGGTAGGTTTTGTGGGCTGTTAGACACAAGCTAGAACCAGTCAGCAATGGCCTTGTGTGCTGTCATAAGTAGGCACATGTGCACCCTGGCACATCAATAATCTACTCCACACTGCTTCATTTTTCCAGGTGAGGAAACTTGAGTGTATCCTGTGGCACTACCCAATGATATCAAATATGACTTCCTTTTTGCAGAGAAATAGTTCCCCATCTTTGAATTAGAGGAAAATTGTCTTTTCTTCTCTCATTCTTTTCAGTATCTAACCTTCCCTTATCCTCTAAGATTCCACATCTGGACTATTAATATCCTCACCCTTCAGATAATCCTATTTATTGCCAGTCATTCCAACCTTGTTCCACTCCATTTCCACAACACATATTCCATATTAGAAACCGTCCCTCTTTCCTAGCTTAGCATCTTGTCTTGCATTGGTTTATCTCTGGGTCACATCCTGCTCTCCTTCAGAAGAGTATTCACACAGTGTGATAGGTTAATGTTTACAAATGTTTCTATAATTGATTACTACTCCACTATAGAGTAGCTAACTGACATTGGTGATATTATTACCTAATGGAGCCCCAAAAATCCTGGGGAATTTCAGATAATCCAATAGAAAGACAATGATTTTAGAGAGGCGGCTTTGTTGAGAAGTTCTTCAAATATTGAAAGATGATGCTTTTGGAAAGGTGGCTCAGTGGGAACAGATAGGTGCCTGCCACAAGCATGACAACCTGAGTTCATCTCCAGGACCCATGTGGTGGGAGGAGAGAACTGATTCCAGAAAATTATCCTCTGACTTTCATTCACCAACAATGGCATGCAGCCACATGTGTGTGAACACACATGCTAAATAAAAATACAATTAAAAAATATAAAAACTGAAAGCAGTGGTAGAAGCAACAGAAGTAACACAGGGTGTTAGGCCAAGATTCAATGACCTGGTTGTCATGTAAACAAATGACTAGCATGTTTTGTCTTTTTCTGGTCTTTTATTTATTTTTTCCTCTCTTGCTCAGGGTAGATTACAATACTTTATCCACACAAATCAGAGACACCAGAGTCAACAAATGGTAACATCCTTCTTCAGTGAAGGTGGTTTCTTGGAAACAAAACTGGAATAAGCAGGTAGTGAAGGTCACATTGCATGAACTGTACCAGATGGGTAACAAGGAAGAGTCACAGAGCGCCCTGTAGCATTTCCCCTGGGCATCAGGCGGTGACACTTATCTGACGTAGGTTGCCCTTGGAAGTAGCACATTGTACATCATGTTGAGGTTATGAAAGAAGGAGCCACATAGATTGTTTTTATTCTACATATTAACTAAGAAAGCTATTTCTTAGGAAGAGCAAGAAAAATGGTTTCCTTTGAAGCGGTGAGGATATAGCTTTGTAAAAAACACACACAAACACACACACACACAAACACACACACTTTCATTTAGTCTGTAGTTTGCTTTCTTTTATTCCTGAGCACACATGAATATGTGAAAACATACAACACGGAAACATGCAGCCTGATCTAGTGATAATCTTTTGTAATGTGCTTCTATTTAAAGCAACAAACAGATGGAGGGTTTATGAGCGGGGCTGGTAAAGGTAAGAGCAAATGATTGCTATAGCACTTTTAATAGGATTTCCCACAATCTAAAATAGTACTCCCCTAGGAACAAATTGTTCTATAAAATTATGTTAGTTAGGAAAAATATAGTCTCCCTGACTTTGCTGAAGCAACAAGGAGCTCCAGAATTCCATGCATCTCCCAGTTCTCTGGACTCAGATCAGTGTCCAGGGAAGGGGAAATAGGGTTGTCTGGGAATGCTACCCAAAGAACAAGTTGCGTAGAGCCCAGCAAAAGGAAGAAAAACAGGTGCAAAGGGGAGGATGAGACATGTCTGGGCTTCAGATGAATTTATTACCCTGTAATTTCCTACTTTGTAAACATGGTTTGGGAAATTCCTACAGATTTTAGATAAACAAGACTCAGGGCTTTCTCCCCTGCCAATTCAGACCAGAGTCCAGTTCTAGAAAGGCAGATCTTGCTCAATAGACAACAGAATTGTACACAACCCAACAATAATTCATGATCATCATCCCTACTTAAGAGAAGCAAAACTCACTTTAATTCCACCACTAAGATGAATATACTGCCAGGATGGCCTTTACGCAAGTTATAATTAAAGCTAATCTTAATTGAAGTTATTACACCATTCTGGAAGTAAACAAACAGCTTAAAGAGAGGAAAAGAGTGTGGTCAATAACTCACTTCATTTTTTTTCTCTTTTTTGCCTCCAAAGCTCACACTGAGGGAGACATTCCTGCCCGTGATATAAATGGTTCTGACATTAAGAAAAGTAAACAAGTAAGAAAAATAAAGATGGAAAAATTCTGTGGTCAGTTCACAAGTGCTTTTTTATTGTTTGAGGCAGGGTTAAAGCCTTTTATGAAGACAGGGATATATGTGCTGTTAGATTGGCTGTGACATCAGACTAGTCTCACTGCCCTTGCACAGAGCCTTGCTGCTCATAATATGCAATGGACCAAAGGTTCTGATGCCTCTAAACAAAGAGGCAAGGTGGGACCTGATGATGTGAATGTAAACCATTAGCTCTCAGTGCTGTTGTGTAGATCAAACAGAGAAGGTACTCAACCCTGGCTATAAGTGGGTTGTATAATCTCTAGTTGTTAATGGTCTCAGGGACCATTTAGCTGCACCCAACAGCTGATGAATGGAGGTTATGAAATCTCCATGCAGGACTCCTTTAAGCCTGGATATGTGTTATCCCAAGGCTCAGTTGACTCAGTATGGCAGAGGTCATGTAAACAGACTAGATCTGAGAAAGACAGTCCTTCTCCAGCAGCTCAGAGAGTCTGAGGACCCAATGACTGACTCTCCATTAGCAACTCTCTTGCTGTCTCTAACTTGGAGGGATTCTTGGAGGATTTGCTATCTTAGCTAAGAGACCAAGGGGAAATGAGCACACAGCATATTATGGAAAGAAGGTGTGTCAAGGGCAAGAAGGCTTTCAGATGCCTTCTAGAGTGGCTTAACTGGGACAATTGTAGACAAAATGACAACCCTTTGGCTAGCGTGGTTGTGCTTGCTTTCCTGTGATATCAGTGCCAGCAAATGACCAAAGATACAGAAAGATTTATTCATGTCTCATCAGCCATGGGTCTGACTTATGAGAGGTTCTGAGAGAAACAGAAAACCTTAAAGGTGTTTTATTAAACCTGTTTGGTCTCCTGGGTAGTTTCTACAATCTTCCATTTGTTTTCTAATCTCCTGGCCCATCACTCCATCTTTCATCTCACTACATTTAAATAGCATCCAAAGGACATGGTAGCCTGTCCTTTTAGGGTAAATATGGCCATAGCATTGCTGAACATATATGGTAAAAACCAAAGGAGAATCTCTGGTGTTGCCAAACCTTTGGCAGGAAAGATGCCTAACCCTGAGTCTTGTTCAAGACAAGTGAATTTGGAACAAAAAAAAAATGTTTTTTGTAGTCAGAGATTTTGGGAAATTCAGGAATTATACTCTGAAGCTATATATCAATACATGACTTGACTGAGAAATCGTGTCCTTTGAGGATTATGGATGGAAACACATTGCCAATGATAAAAGACAATGTTTATGAATTACTTAATATAATACCTACTATGCAGGCTGAAGGCATATAGAGTATGTGCCCTTCCTCTGTACCAGTGGCTACTCCACTGAGAATAAGCTCAAGGCTCAGTGATATCAGAGGACTTGACTCAGAAGGCAAGCCCAGGAGAGCCTCTCTCACTATACCACAGCCAGTAAAAGCCTGAGGAGGCCCCAGGTGTTACCCCTGTTCCCCTGTGAGCAATGGAGAGACCAGGCAATCTGTCATGGTGTTCAGGCTGTCAGCCCCGGTGCTGTGCCGCTGCTGTCTGTCACCCTGGTGGATGAGACCTGCTTAAGGGCAATCATGTCAATCTCTCGGTGACCACTCAGTCTAAGGGAGGTGGATGATCGTGACAGGCCTGGCAAAGTAGACACAAGGTACTGAAAAGCAGAAGTCACAGCCTTCTTAGAGAGACACAAGGCAGCCTGTGATTTTTCTTGCTTTTCTATTTTATTGTCATGAAACAAGCTGAGGCATGCAGAATTTAGCTTCAGAGTTGGTCATCTCGGATGAACCTATTACCTTCTGAATTTCTTCCATAGTAAAAATAGCGACCTTTCCCCAGAACACCTGTAAACAGAAAGGAAAATCATTACTGGTGGCACAATTCATATAGTTCAGAAATCCAGCTGTTATTAAACAGGCATGTGTAATGTGTAATGATTGCTAATCTGATGGGAGGTAGATTGAGATGACAAAGATGACAAAGACTGGACCTTCTTGCAATGAAATGTTACTACCAAGTACAGAGTCCTAGAAATAACAGCTTTATGTGTGATTTCCTCACATAATAGAACTTTTCTAATTAGACAAATAGTTCCCCAAAATATAGCATGACCCACCCCCTAGATTTCCTTAGTTTAGAACTAAGAATAAAAAATTAAGTTTAAATCAGATGAACCCAGCCCAAGTGAAGGCCATAGGATAATCTTTGTAGAATGTGACTATCTTGAAGTTCTTTATCGGAAATCAATATTGTTGACTTCCAGAGAGAATTTTCCAAATCCTCGGGGGCTTCAAGCCCATGCTGGGTGATTAAAGAAGAGAGGCTGTGCTGATTGAAGACCATATAGACAAAATAAGTGCCGTTGACATTAGATGTTCCCACTGCCAGGCACCTCATTGAGTTTGAGGCAACTCATTTCTCATGTTCAAAAGCACTTGATTTTCATCTTCAGTTTGACTTCATACATAATTTCTGGCTCCTTATGAAACTTTCCTGTCCTTCATGGTCATTGTGGGACACTTCACTATGAAACACAGCATTAAAAAAGGGGCAGATGCTCTAACCAACTCATCCTTACATATCACAAAGACCCACGACAACAGGTCTGTGCCTGGAGATGCATGCCTATAACCTAGTGCTTGTTAGGATATAGTAGGAGCATGGTGAGTTCGAATCTAACCTTGACTTCATAGTGAGACTCTGCTTTAAAAAACATCAAGGGCTAAGAAGGTAACTTAAAAGACTACTACTTGCCTAGAATGTGGAATTGTCTGGTTATGACGCTCATCACTACAGAGTAATATTCAGGAGACACTGGCTATAGTGAAAACTCCTTAAGATTACTAGAAAAAAGGTGTTCTCCCAAGAAAATATTTATAACTTCTGTTAGCCTTTTTACCACCTTTTTTTTTCTTTCCAATTTTAGAATAACTAACTTAAAATTCTCTTGCAAATGGCTGTCTGAGGGCAAATGGGACTTAAATCTCTGAAGTACATGGGAGACAAAGAAGAGAAATAGCCATAAAAAAAACCAAATCCATGAGCCATATATCTGCCTGTGACAATCACCCCCTCTGCACATGATTATTTTGTTGGTTTGGCAGTGTGATGGCAACATTAACCATTCTTTATTGATCTGAGATCAGCCATGTTCTCTCTATGACATTGTTAGTATTACAAACTTTTACACTGTGTGTGTGTGTGTGTGTGTGTGTGTGTGTGTGTGTGAATTTCTGTGGGTGCATTTGTATTAGTCATGAGTGTGTGTGTGTGTGCATGTAGGTATATGTGTATATTCGGGATATGGGTGTGGGTGCATGTGTATTGAGTATGTGTACATGTATGTGTCTATGGAGGCCACAGATTGATGTCAGTTAACTGTCTTCCCTTTTTCTCAAATCGCATCCACTTTTCTTTTAATTGTCTCTTATTAGCCTGGAGTGCATGGATTCTGCTAGACTGGCTGGCCAACAAGCCTCCAGGCTCCTCTGACCCAGCCCCATCTTTGAGAATACAGATATACACAGCTGTACACTGCTTTTTTAAATGGGCATTGGGGATCTAATTCAGGTCCTCATGCTTGCACAGTCCACTTCTACATTCCCTAAACTTTTGTTTTTAAATAAGGATTAAAATAATGTATAGAAACTTCTAGGGGTAGTGTAGATTTGCCCTGCTTTGAATAGTCAGAGGCAAACTTGAAAGTTACTGGGTCTCAGTAGCTCTCTGAGTTGGAGGAGGGACAAGATGACATCATTTGGGACCTGGCTGTTTTTTCTTGCTGTGTTGCCATAGACAGCTTTATTGTGGGCTACTCTAGTTGCTTGACTTGGCTTTCCTGCCCCTCTACATCCCTAGTCCCCAGTTTCTGGGTTTTGGTATTGGTCTAGTGCCTGGAAATATTGAGCTTGTGTGAAACCTCACTCAGATCTTTCTTGTGACCCATTCTCTCAGCTATTGGCACAGAGTTGCTCCTTTTATTGTATTTTATAGAGCCTAGAGTTGTGTTAATGTCCTCATCAATGCCAGAACCATGGTGGTCTAAAGGCTGGTCTGGTCACATTCTACTTCCCTCAGTGGCTTGGCTGAGCATGCCTCAGATACATGGGAAACCCCAGAAAAGACTGTCTTAAACCTGGCTGATTCAAGCAAACCCTCAAAAAATCTAGAGGACAATACAGAGGATGTTAATTTCTTTCTATAATATCAGGACAGGATGCATTTTTATAAAAAAGATGGGATAGAGTTTTCCAGATATCATAAAGAACAGTCCTTCTCACGAGCAAACTGCATGACAGCAGTCATGTGCACACGCACCACTGTCAGCATGGTTGTACTTCTTTCCATAAACTTGCCCACATATCCAGGCACTCTATGTCTTTTCTCTCCATCCCTCTCCATGCTGAATTTCCACTCTAGATGCAAACAGATGGAAAACAGTGTTCCTGGAACATGGGCTTGGGCATCATTCTGAGGCATGCTCACACATCTCTGGTTAGCACTGATAAAAGTCCTTTTTAAGGCCTGCCCTGTTTCTTTGGGCCTGGAAGCAGGACTGTTTATAGACATCCTGGTGAGAGAAGGCTGTTTGATGAATGCAGGAGACCACAGCTAGGTGTCAGCGCTTGGAAAATGAGGCAAGGACATGAGTTATTAATATTGTCAATGATCTCTTGATGGGAAAACAGATACTGCACTCACTGTCAGATTTAAATAGACATTGAGTGCATTAATGACAAAAGGGCAGACTTCAAACAAAGGCGCTGTGTGCTGGGAAGCTGACTTGGTCTCTGGGCTGGCACTAACCTGATCTGAAAAGACACTGTCATGACTGGAGACAGGCCCAGGATTGTGCATGGTGACAGAAAACAGAGATGCTGACAGAGATACCAGCGCCATATTATGCCAAGGACATCCGAGCACTGTCTGGGACTCTAACACAGTCTGACATCACTTCTCAACATGCAAGTCTTTTTTCCTCTGTTCCTGAAGTACCAGAATGTTTCTTCTACACATCCTTCTAAAACTTGCCATGCCCACGAAGCTCCTGGCAGCCTTGCTCCACGGGAGCTGTGGGGTCAGGGCCTACAGATGACCTAAATCAATCTCACCCTGAGCTGTGCAGGGGATGACACTCCCCCATTGATAGCTGAATGACTTAAGGTGATCAGAGGGCTGACGTGTCATTAAACTCTTTTTTTTCCCTTTTTTTTATTGGATATTTTCTTTATTTACATTTCAAATGTTATCCCCTTTCCCAGTCCCCCCAAGCCCCCTATTCCATCCCCCATCCCATGCTTCTATGAAAGTGTTTCCCCACCCACCTACCCACTCCTGCCTCCCCACCTTGGCATTTCCCTACACTTGGGCATCAAGCCTTCACAGGATCAAGGACCTCTCCTCCCATTGATGCCTGACAAGGCCATCCTCTGTTACATGTGTGGCTGGAGCCATGGGTCCCTCCATGTGTACTCTTTGGTTGGTGGTTTAGTCCCTGATAGCTCTAGGGGGGTCTGGTTGGTTGATATTGTTCTTCCTATGGGGTTGCAAACCCCTTCATCTCCTTCAGTCCTTTCTCAAACTTCTCCATTGGGGACCCCATGCTCAGTCCAATGGTTAGCTGTGAGCATCCGCCTCTGTCAGGCTCTGGCAAGGCCTCTCAGGAGACACCTATATCAGGCTCCTGTCAGAAAGCACTTGTTGGCATCCACAATAGTGTCTGGGTTTGGTGACTGTATATGAGATGGATCCCTAGGTGGGGCAGTCTCTGGATGGCCTTTCCTTCAGTCTCTACTCCACACTTTGTCTTCATATTAGGGATGGCCTGGCAACCCCCCAAAAAAACCTAGCTGCTGGTGCTAGCCTGGGAATGAGGGTACTCAGGCTAGAGACGTAAAGATGATTAAATTAAGCTAGCCTTACCCCACATGCATTCTCTATGGGAGCTCATAGTAGGGAGGTGACTACTCAAAATATTTGACTTTTCTAGCTTCAAAACAAAAACAAATAAACATTAAGAAGGGTACAAACCCATGTGTGGCCAGAGGACTATTTAGTTATCAAGGAAGTCTTTTATGAAGTCATAGTTTTGATTGTATGGGTAGCTCCTGTCCCGACTACAACCTTCTTCCTCAACTAGAGTAACTGCCCGACTGTCTGAGGCTGTGAAACACTGCAGAAGGGGCCATTTGTTTGTACTTTGTATTTTCCCAGGGAGGTTCTCTAAGGCTGGAATTTGGGATGTGGTGGTGAGTCAGTAGGCCATAGCCTCTGACACATCTGCAACAGATTCTGTTTGTATCTCTTCAGACTCTATGGTTGCAGAAATGGAGGGAGGCAACATATTTAGTGGCATGTGGAGTGTTTTTAATTAAAACACAAGGCTTTGGCCGTAGCGAGGCAGGCTGGCCATACATCAGGCCAATCTGCAGATGTCGGTGTGGGGGTTTCTTTGGGGGGCTCTGAAAAATGACAGTGTGCTGTCCTCTGGGGGAATTAGGAGCCAGATGAGACTCCTAATTTTTCTTAAGTAGCCAGTTTTTCCCATCACCATAAGCTCTTAAAGCTATAATTATGAAAAAAAAATGCATGGGGAAAAATCTGTTTTAAAGAGGTCCTTTATCTTTTCAATGTTCCCACCCTCTGCACCGAGTGCTCTGATGATTCAGGTTTGCAGGCCTGGTGGGTGGGACTTGGCCTTTCTTAGATGCCCATTGCAGTGTCAGGGACCATTCTGGAGACATAGCTGGGGCAGGGGTGGGGACTCAGTAATCCTTGCTATCCAGAAAAGGGGGTCCTTGCATACTCTTCTACAGGTCCAGTACAGATTCCATCCTGGCTTCTCATTCCTATTATCTATCCCACATGTCTATTGACCATGTACATTGGTCCCTTACCCTCCCTGTCTTCCCATTTGTAGACAAAGACAAAGATAACTATGGTAGGTCCTTTTGAATTATGAAATAGGCAACATAGTATTTTTTAAATGTTACTTTTATGAAGTAGGGGCATTGAGTCCTTATTTCCTATGGCAGAAGGATGGCTATTGTGACCAATTTACTAAGTTAGGTCTTAAAATACATGTACTCATATCCCAATAATATAGCATCAATCAGAGTACTGTGTGGGAGTCCAAACTCTCCATGGAAAGTGCACCTGCTGACGTGTCTGCAACTCACAGTTCAGACTCCCAGCTGGGAGTGCTGACCACCAACAGCCCTGCATCTCACTAGTTTTGACATGTCTCCACGTCTCGAGAGCCTAACTACCCCACCAGAGTGTCTGAGTTTGTTTTTGATACAGATCAAACCACTAATTCGTAAAATAGAAAAATGAAGTCTTAACCTTACTGATACTTGTGGTAATCACCACGTTGAATCTTCTTGTCAGGAATGTGAGTGTAGTGCCATGGTGATAAGGAGACTATGATCTGACTGACCATGTGACGCTTACTAGACAGCAGCAAAGATGGCAGAACAGAGATGTCTAATCTCTCAAAAGAAAAGTAGGTTGCAGAGTCATGTGGCCTTGGCAGAAAATGGTGGCATGTTCTGAAGAGGAAGAGAAGCCCAGTAACTGAGAAAGAACATGTAGCAGTAGAGTTCCTCTGGGCCAATGTGGAATTTTCTAGAACAAGATAATCATGGCATACTATGTAAATCTATATCCTTCCTCCTCTACTTCCAGTACCCAGTTCTAACAACAGGGTATGGTACAGACAAGGTTAGGCAATGGCAATCTGCTAAATACATTTAAGAATTTGCATGTACATATACATACTCATATACATGAAATATTAATCTGCATAAACATTTTAAATAGATTCTTTCAAATTTGGAATTTTTGGTCCTGTATCCTTTTATCTTAAACCTGTACTATGACCTTCATACATTTCAAACATTAAAAAAAGTAGGCAGCTTAGATATCTGCCTTAGTAAAGGAAGGCAGGGCGGAAAGGTCTCTGCTTTTCAATGCTGACAGTATTTTCATGCTCAATACCTTTCCTCCTCAAAAACACAGCAAAACTAAAGTGAATGCTATCTGACTTTCAGAGCTGTAAAAGGCATGTACCAGAAAGGAATGTTCCCATTCCCCATGGCCCTGGGTTTTGTTGCATAGGAGTCAAGTGGTACCTAGAAAAGGAAGAAACACCTGCCGTTTACAGTCGACCTTACAGTTTACCCCGGCCTCAGCCATGTGACATGTTACTGGCTCCCCTGTGGATCTAAGAGGGAGTTAGCAGGGCTGACAGACATACAGGTCCTGCACAAAGTTCAGTATAAGCAAGGGAAAGTGACAGGAAGGGAGATTTTAAAACAACTAAAGGAAAGGGTTCTTGGGAGCAGTTTTTCTAGAAGAAAGACCAAGTCCTTCCTCCATGCCTAGACATTTGTCTTCTATTTGTCTCTGAATCCCAGTTTAGAATTCAAACAAGCTTTCTACTTGATCCAGGAGACAGCCAAAAAGGAATGGGTGACCCTTCCTTCCTTCCCAAACTAGTAGGCCAAGACTTGAGTCAGATGTCTTGGTTTATAGTCAGCATCTTCAGTTGAAGATGGGTGAGTACCACAGTAGCAAGGCCACTTGCTGGCTTTTAACTACAGGACCTACCTCCAGTCACGTTCTCCAGTATTATACAAATGAGCTCTTGAGAAACACTAGGGTATGCTAATTCTGGACCCTGCCACTGTGTTGGAGCGGACACTGAATGCTGCCATTTTCACCTCCAGGATATTTTTGGCTTCTGCCTTACATGTACTAACATGTGTAAACTTGCCTGGTAATTTTCCTTTGAGAAAGCGCCAATTATGCACAGCAAGTTCTGTTTTGACAGTTTAACTCCTTATTTGCTTCTTAAACACCATGTCAGATATTTTCTGTTCTTATTATTTTCCTTTGTTCTTAATATTTTCCTTCCCACTTTCAGAGGAGTATGACTTCATTCCTATGTAATATTCCTCTATCAGCTTTTGCAAACTATAAACATTGCCCAGTGTCATCTTGTCTTTTATGCCATCATTTAATGGTAAGAGAGCCCCATTCCCTAGAGTAAATTTGTGTGTTGCTGAATTATAACAGGAGAAGTTGAGCTGTCTGGGAAAGCTTGGTCACATTTTACCATGTTTATCTCTGGCTGATTTCATTTTATTTTTTCATTATTTCTACCAAGGTTAACCATACCCAATGAATTTGTGTGTCTTTCAAGATCTTGGGATGTAAATCTTGGGTCAGTGTTTTTATCTATAATAAATCATATTCTATTCAAGGTTTGGTTGGTCTCAGTTTTCCCTCAAGCTGATTATTTCTACTAGAAATGCTTATAAATTAAAGGGCAGCTTTTATTTGTTTCTTAGCACCTGGAGCCCAATGTGAACATTCTAGATATAAAGCAAGATTCAAGTTATGGGGTTATTACAGGATGCTTTCTGTAAACACAGTGAACACAAAGTTGGATCTCACAATATGGCCATTAATTCAAAGGTTAGGATGCAGACAAAGAGCCTCTCAGATTAAACTTAGAGAAACGTGTGCTTGGCCTCAGTGCTCAAAGTCTTGTGAGATGGCCTGAGGGGTAGCTCATAACTATCCCTTGAGAGTTGAGATTGTGAAGCCTGCTCAGCCAGATGCTGGGCCATGTCAGGCCTCACCCTGTATCTGAAGGACGCAACGCACCAGAGGGAAAGGATCTAACTGTAGTGAGGTGACTGTGACGGGCAGGCATCCTTGCCTCCAGACCAGGGAGGCTGGACAGCTCAGGGTGAGAGTGAGCGAACAGGTTGACATGTGATAAAGCAGAGTCTGTAGAAAATATGCTCTGGGCTCCCAGGGCAGTTGCATTGAGGCTTGTCATCTCAGGAGGAAAAGGAGTTAGGAAGGGGAGGACAGGAAGACACACACACACACACACACACACACACACACACACACACACACTTTTTCTACACAGCAAGACTAGTTTTCCCTTTGTGTATACAAATCTTAGACATCCTTGTCCATTGAGCAGACTCCCAGTCATATCCCTGCTGTCTCTCCATGAGCCCATGGATATCATGGCCAGGTGGAAGATACTTCAGACCTTCTTAGACATCATAGAACATGTGTGCACCAAGTGTCATGGTAAGGAGAGCCCCTGAGCCTTTGCTCACATGTTCTTTCAATTTTGCTTGCAATATGAGCAGGTCCTCCATGAAAGACCCTCAGAGCCAGAGTACGCATGCCTTCCTGGCTTTGACCATCACCAGCCCCTTTATCTCTCACCTCCACACACATATTTGAATCAAATTGAGACATAGTAGAAATAAGAGACCAAATTAATTTTTCTTGTCTGAACGAGTCCCCTCTCTCTTCAGAAATAAGTTTGTAAAGCTTACTGATTTTGTTTGTTTGTCTACTTATTTGCTTTTGCATTTTCAGGTCTGTTCTGTCCCAAGTAAAACCTGGAAGCAGAAAACACCCTTCTTGCTGATGTCCTAAAGGGCAGTTTACTTAAGCCCAGCTGTACACATTACTTTGTCCTCTTCCCTGAACTCTTTAGTAAGACACAGAATGCTACATTTTCCTTTAAAAGTATTTCCTTCACTGTGTCAGAGAACTTTCCAGCTGGGATGGGATTTGAGGGCACTCATTTTCAGGGAATTCTTTCACTTATAGAGTGGGAAAATCAGGTTCTGATGGGTCTCCCTCTAAGATGACAATAACCACACATCAGTCTTTTTCAGGCAGGAAAGGAAGTTTTGCTTTTATAGCTTATTTTTTGAAGGTATTCTTCTGCACAGGTAAAAGGCCCACCTGAGACCGTCAAAGATCACCACCAACAGGACTTAGGCTCACCCTTTGCTCCTTTTTCATAGAGCAAAACAGGAGCTGTGGAGTCAGCCAGGAAGAGGAGCTTAA
The DNA here is from genome assembly GCF_008632895.1 of Mastomys coucha. NCBI lineage: Eukaryota > Metazoa > Chordata > Mammalia > Rodentia > Muridae > Mastomys > Mastomys coucha. The sequence goes on along the minus strand of NW_022196915.1, from coordinate 9,840,554 downwards.
TGGATCTGAGAAGGGCTAGATTCCAAAGTGCCCACTAAGATGGGATGCAAATCAAGTGTGATTCATGAGATGCCTTTCCAGCAGCTCCTGGATGGATCTCACCCTGGCTGTCATTCAAAATGGACAGTGGTCATGTGAGAAGACTTCATGTTTCTGTTTCATGAGAACTGAAATCTTTCAGACAGGAGACAGGGGCGAGTGGGAGGGCGGTGTGTATGGAAAGGACGGAGGGGAAGAGGGGGAAAGGGAGGAAAAGGGAGAGAGAGGTAGATGGGGTGAAAGAAAAGTAGAGGGGAGATAGGAAGGGAGACGGAGACACAGTCATACCCGCTCCACCTCTCCCAATATCTCTGTATTTATCTTTTCCACTTCATCGTTTGAAATCAGAATCACAGCCACTAGAGGGCAGCATGCAGTTAGGAAACAGTCATAGCTTTCTTTAAATAAATAAGGGCAACTATTCAGGGAAGGCTATTAAAGCCACACTGTGCTTGTGGTCACCAATTACACATTCTGTAATGATCAATATGTCATGTTTACGCAATCTGAGCTGAAGGCTATCTGGGACTCAGGCTACCAAAGCCCCTCCCTCCCCCCGTGACACTTTTAGGTGCCTCTTGCTTCAGTTTAAGGGACTGATTTTCCTTACCAGCTATGATTAGTTTTAGCTCAGGGTTTTGTTTTTGATTTTGTTTTGGTTTTTTAATATTACCTGCATAAATGTAAAGAGTCATGCAAACTAATAAAGATGGCTCCTCTCTTAGAGAAAGAAAACGAAAGGCACTTGTACCATGGGCATCTACAAATTAAAGTGACCTCCATTGGCATGGAGTTACCATTGTCTGAGAGCATATTTTAAGTTATTTTTATTTTCTGACTAAAGTGACCATTGGATCAATACACAGAAATCACAACTGCTTCTTTTTTTAAAGGCGGGTCTTTCTTGCTTAAAAGCCAACCACTATCTTTCTTCCCTTCCCAGAATATCTGGTTCAGAGTCCTCACTCACACTGTGAACAGCAAAAGAATGACCTCCCATCCTATAAGAGACATTGATATTTGCAGCTTCCACAGATATCAAGACCAACCTGGTTTTAAAGTCCAGAAAACAGCATTGTAAACTAAAATTATATGGTATGAAAATAAGTGAAGGGATTCAACCCAAGAAGAAGACAAAAACCAGTTCCTAGGTTCTGCTCTCCCTACCCCCACCCCAAGCAACAGAGTACAGAGTGCAGCTGAGGCTCTAGCCAGTAGGACAGGGCTCCTACCCTTCATCCAAGCATTCCCTCAATGTTAACAGTCATGTCACCAACCAGCCACAAAGGAAAGGTTAGGTCCAGTTATTAGATTATTAACTCATGATTAAGTGGAGACTTTGGGTTCTCTCTCACCCATAAGGCAACAATCTCACTAGATATTCCAGAGTGGCTGCAGTTGAGTGTTTCCAGTAAGGGTGACATAATCAGGAAGTAAGATGTGAGTAAAGAAATGAATGCTACTTAGGGCCACAGCATCCTTCCTCTGCACAGACTCCAGAAGGTTTCATACAGCAGATTCCCACACACACCACGAAGCCCAGGCTACATCTTAGGTGTTCAATGAATAATTTGTATAAACTGGTGGTGGAAGTCAGAAGGCATTTTTCAATTTATTATATCTTTTAAAACAGGTTTTTTTTGGGGGGTGTACAGATTACCCATTAGGCTACACTGGGTTTCCAGGAATCCCTAGGCTGGGGTTATAATTACATAGCAACATGCCTGGCTTTATCATGCTGGTCTTAAGAGATGGGACATGAGTCCTCATGCTTGCTTCCCACTGAGATGTCTCCCCATCTCTAAGTTGATATTTGTAGACTGAGCACAGTGGGCTAAGGATATTTTGGAGCCCATACATTTGATATGCCAAAGAGTTGGGTGTCCTGTCCCAACAGGACATTGGTTCTCCCTGACTTTCCCGGCATAGGAAAAATCCGCCAAACTTCCAATTTACTGAATCTAGGCCAAGAAATTTGTTTATTTTTGACAAATTCCCTGATAATATTGCAGAATATTTAAGAAAAACTGTTCTAGAACAACCTAAAGGCTCCTCCCCTTCCTTTTCTTTGGTAAAGTAAATGACCTTATTTTTATTCGTATTTAAAATCAGAGATACAAAGAATCTGGTTAATTGAAGGTCTTACTGTATTATACTCTAGTAAATAGAAGTTTTATTTGCTTCCCAGGAACAGCCAGAAAACAAATGGCACCTAAAATAGATAAATAGTGATTGACTGAAGCTAGGTAGAGCTCTTGTCTAGCACAGTATCAGGGCCTTAGTTCAAACTTCAGCAAAAAGTTGCTCAGTACTTGGACATTCAAGCTTTCTCCCTTTTGGGGAGGGGGGTTTATTTTAGTGGCAGGCTGATTGCATTAACAGGAGAAGGAAGCAGAGGATGGGGTAAGACTAGGGGTGAGCCTGTAAAACATGATTTATGAAGTACAGGGCAGGGGGAATTTGGAAAACAACTTTCCAGATAGTCTTTGTTCCTTCTCCAAACTGCTAGGCCCCTCAATGAACACCTCTGAGCAGTAGGGTTCCCCTGCAGAGTATGAACAGAGTATTGGCTGTGCCCTTAAGAAGACATTCGCAGTTGGGCTTCAGATCTGTTCTTATCGAGGGCTAGCATCAAATGGTGGAGGCAGGGCGTTCTCTACAGTTCTGTGTGCTTCCTTGGGCTGAAATTTATCAAAAGAGTTGTTGAAAATAAACAAAAGTTTCTAGAAAAGAGGTGGGGGGGGGGTAAGGATAATGGAACTCTCAGACAAAATTAAGCAAGTGTAGTAACAATTGAGTTTGTTGTAATTCAAGCCCCTGAAGAATTATGTGAAAGGCTTCCTCTTTGAGCACATTGGCCCAGACTCCATCTGCCCTCCATTAGAATCCAAGTGAACTATTTCTACATAGATGGTACCATAATCTTTCTTAATTCCAGGATAGTCAAAATTGCCTCTCTCAAAGAAAAACAAAGAGAATCTGTTGATATTTGACCTAATTGGAAGAAGCTTATTTGTCTGTCTCTCCCTCCTACCCACCTCTCTCCTTCCCCGTTTCTTCATTCCTCCCCCCTCTCTCCTCTCGCTCTCTGTGTGTGTCTAAAAGTCTATTGTTGCAGAATCACAGTATAATACTCAGGCACTAACAAACTGTACTCCTGAATGTTTTCAACTATCCATCCCCCACCCTCTTGACACATGCTTTTATGTGTGTATGCTTATATGCATGTACACATGTGTGTACATCAAGACAAAGAAGCACATAAGAACACTAGAAACTTTCTGTACCCTATTTCTTGCTCAAGATGAAAGCTTAGTAAATACAAAGCACATTAGAAAGGCCTTCATTAGGGCTAGCCTCATTAAAACTTAATGAAGTTACCAGTCTCCCCAGCAATCTTAAGAAGGGTATTTTATTTTTTCCTGTCAATGGAGCAGTCCCAGGCAGAGAAACACTAGTGACAGTAGGTGGTGCCAGGTGTTATCTGTCCCTGGAATGTACTACTTTGATGGCTTAGGATATTACTCTTATTTGTCAGGATTCACCCTGTGGTAAGTTAACATACCTCCATACTGGAAAAACAAAGATTGCCTATTGTCCAGTATAGCCTAATAGAATACATCTGGCTCTGACAGTTTGATGCCCAGCTCTGAGCCACATTCAGCAACACAAATTAACAGCATAGACATTGCCCACGCTGAGCAGGAAGCAATAACCAGCTACCTGCTACTTGGCCAAAATCTCATTATAAGCCATTACGGTAATTGAGGGCCAAGACTGTGGATATTACACTCCCTGTGCGCCCGTGGTTAGTTGAGGAGAAGAAAGACTTGTAATGGAGGAGGTGGGGCAGACAGGAGAAGTGAGGCTGTCACCATGATGTTCTGTGGTGCTGGGGTGGGGTAGGGGTGTTCCTGAGCCATTTCTCTTCTTGCCTTTGAAGCCCACATGACCCCAAGAAGATGATGTAACTTTTGGTCAGCCTCCAACAATGCTATGCAATTAAAAAATTGGTTTAAATGAGTAATGGGGACAGCCATAGAGGGGAAGATAGGGCAAAATAAGACAGAATGCTCCATAAGTGAAAAGCATCTAAAGTGACGGGGCTCCAGGGGAAGCTGCCCACCCTCCTTAGAATGCAGAAGTCTTCTAGAATTATTGCATTAGAGAATTTATAAAGCCAGTCCCTCCCCTGAAACAAGTATTCCAAGCCTCAAGGCCTTGCTAAACAAGCTGTAGTGACTGTATCTCATATCCTAGGTCTCAGCAAAGGACTTCTGGGTATAGTGATAGATCAAGGTGGGTGAAAGGAGGAGGAAGACCAGGTTTCTCCATCAACCTGGATTTTGGGACAAGGAAAATGGTTGTAGACATGGCAGTAATGGTGACAGCTGGGAAGATTCATTCAGGGTAGGGAGAGAAGTTAATTGCAAGTATATTGGTGACCTCAAGATTCTCACAGCTGCCCATCTTGCGTGGTTTGGATCATAAATGTCTCTCATGAGCCTCTCTAGCACAAGATGTTGGGACATAGTGGAGCCTAGTAGAAGAAGCTAGATATGATGGCTGACTATCAATGGATGGGGTTGAGAAGCACATGTGAGGGTTTTCTCAGGGAACATTATAGGTCAAGATTACCTGCCTTGACTAATCTCAAAGGCTGAGATCCAGGAAAGGGAGACAAAATCTGTAAGCACGGGTGTACCCTCCCTAGTCTTTCTGTGCACAATGAGGTGGGTTTCTCTTCCACATCTTTTCTGCCATGATAAACTGAAACCATGAACCAAAAGAAACCTTGTCTCCATTTACTTATTTTGCTTTTGTATTCTGTCACCACAGTGAAAAACTGACTAATATTCTGAGGTTATTGTAGGAATAGCCTCAGAGAAGAGGACAGAGGAACCTGTCCCCTTTTATTTATTTATTTATTTATTTATTTATTTATTTATGTATTTGTTTACTTATTTATTTATTTTGTACCCACTCTGTAAGGTGCATGGTTTGCTATGCTGCAACCTCTCATATGGTGGACCACCTCACCGGAGGTCCAAAAGCAACAGGCTCATCTGATTACAAAGCAACAGGGCCATCTGATTACAGATAGAATCTCCCAAGCCATCTGCTTTATTGTCATTTGTCCCAAGCATCTGTTCGTGGTGACATAAAGTTGACAGGCACAAACACTGACAGAGCAGTGACACCCAAGTCACCAAGCATGGGAGTAAGCTTGTAGAAGTTTTAAATACCACTCCTGTCATATGTCATCCATAGATACCATGGCAAGGTGGAGAATAAGCCTCGCTAAACAAGACATAGTGGCTGTGTCCTATACCCTAAGCAAAGGGTTCCTGGGTATAGATACTTCAACGAACAGACCGATACTTTTGGAGGGTTGAATGAGTACTCTTCAGGGGATGAAGATGCCTTCTGAGCATCAAACAACTCCCTCTGCTCATCCTCAGCCCCACCAGCCTCATTCCTTCTCTTCACCTAGAGGGTTAAGCCATCTGGGGCTTAGGAAATGGTTGTGGTTGGTACGAGTGAGGCCTTCCCTATAACTAGATCCTTCAGGAAAAAACAAATTAATCAACAGTGAGCTGAAGTGGGTTTAATGATTGCATTCTGCATACAATCAGCTTTTCCCTTTTCGAGGGCCATCAATATGTCACGGGAAGACATATCTGAAGGATATAGCCCTTAACATCAAGGTTATCTATTCTCCACAAGGCTCCCACTCCTTGCCCGGCTGAGACTCCACGCTGCCTGTGTCTAACATTTTCATCAACTCTGCAATCAATCAAGGTAATAATGTTGTGCAAAAAATCAATTAACAACGCAATTAAACTTTCCTTATTATCTCAAAGGGCTGAAATAATACCTAAAGGGAAGATAGACTCAGTGAACGCAGACATCCATAATCCAATGTGAAAGTGAATTATGAGGTTGGGCAGATGCAGGCATGTGCGGGTGCTGTTATTTTCTAAGGGTTATATCTCATCACGGCAGTGTATCAGTCAGCCCCAATCCCAGACCCTAAAATTCCAAATTACTTTTAAGAAATATATGATGTGCAATATCGAGTTCATATTCTCTTTTAAAGATAACCCCCTCCTCCGTTGCCACCCTCCCCCAAGAAAGAATTGAATGGCGGTATTACTCAAAGACAAAATGATCTTTCAACAAGAACATAAAATATAAAAGCTATAATAACATTTACATCTGTATAGCATGCATCCCTGTAAAAGCAGGTCATCTATTATACATAATCCCAAACGCCTAAAAGGCCCAGCATGCAACACGGCATTTAAAACCTAAATGCATAAATGTGCAAACTCCCCCAGGATGGCTGTAGCTTCCCTCTCTGTAGCAGCATCATCTCTCAGGGTCTGCCCATGTCTACACACACACACACACACACACACACACACACACACACACACACACACATATATATCAGAAATGACAGAAATATTTTTCATTTAAAACAAGAATGACTATTATTTAGCAATAACACTTTACTTGCCCTGAAACACTCTCTAGGAATTGCACCTCTGAAGTACAGAGAGAAAGGACTGTTAACCTTCTGACTCAGTGAAAGACCTGAAACTTCATATTGAAATGAGATACAAAGGGAATTCCTCCTACATGTTACAGCACCCACAGAGGAAGGCCCTGAGATAGAAGAAATACAATGAACAGGAGAGGAAAGGGAAGCTGGGCAGAGAATAGAGACAAAGCTAATGAAAGTGCTAATCTACACAGAGAAGAAAAAAGTACTAATCTAAAGTGAACATTTTTTTAATGTCCTCCAGCTCCTAGAAACAAACAGTAAATATCAATTTGAAGAATAATACATAATAAACACCAAATACTCCCGGATCATCTCTCTCAACACATCCTTCTCCATCAAGGACCAAAGCAGATCCAGAGATAGATCACAAGCTGATAGAATCTAAGGATCCCCTGCATTTTGAAAAACAAGAAGATTCCTGGAAATCAGCGGATGCCAGATGAGCTGCTCTAGGAACCTCATGCACAGTGGACTTGCAGTGGATGCTACCTGGACTTATGTATTCCTCACTAGTAATGACTTTTACTTCTTTTACTCTTCTTCTTACTTCCTTTCTTAAGTTACTCACTTTTAACAGCCTCCATTTTCAGCACAGCATGAAGGCAAGACTGAGCCCCAACTGCAAACTTAATTGAACAACCACACACAAGACAAATATACATGAGCCACCATTCTGTTGTTTCTTTGAAATCCAGAGGCAGCCCAGCAAGGTCTTTTGGTCCAGATTTTCTACTGAGAAGTTGGGCCGGTTTAGTGAACCTTGCTATCTATCTCTGAACCTTAAGAAACATAATTAATATGTTTTCATTTTCAATGACTGTATTGTGTGTGTGTGAACTGGAACTGTTCCTGCTGTGTGTTTGATTCCACTGACGATGGGGTGGGTTGGATTTTAAATGATGTGTGAGTACTTCTGTGCTTTCTCTGCTCTGGTTTATGTGTTATTCATGACTTGCATTACAGACATGGCTGATACACAGATGTAAATGTTATTAAATCTTTTGTATTTTGGAGGCTTTGTGAAAGGTTTCTTTGTTTTCAAATAATTCTCTTAACCACCAAAAATACCCAGGAATACATGACAATGTCTTGGGAATGCTTCTTTTTTCCTTTCTATTGAGTTTTCTGATGAAGAGAGTTCCCCTTGTACTGCTGGCTTTTCATCAAAATCAAAGTATAGTGCAAGCTGATATATAGAAGAGTGGTATACTTACAGTAACAATGCAGAGTTACTTCTTGGGTCACTATGTGGGCATATCATACCTGTGTATGGCATGTAACTAAGTCGCTCTGAGAATGTGTTCTGGACGTCCTCTTGTAAACTGTTATGAGTGTTGTGGGTGTGAACACGTTGACCTTATTTTGCTAAATTAGAACCAAAAATCACCCAGTTCTTGATTACCTGTCAAAGTTGTAGCTGCTTGACTGCGTTTGGTATCTGACATAAATTTTAATGTTTTCACTCTATTCCATCTTCTTAGAGTTTCTCAGGGTTTCAACAGAAAATGTGGCAAAGGATAAAGCTCTTCCTTCAGACAGCACTTAATCACCCTGTGCCACTCACTGGCTTACTTTTCTTCTTTATTGATTTAAAATTTCAACAGTGCTCTGAGGCCGAATTGTTCACCTACACAATTACAGCTGGCTAGAGTGGAGCGGGCCAGAAAGCACAAGGACACGCAGTTTAATAGTGACAGTGGTGGTCTGACTTGGAAACACTGTGAAAGCAGTAGCTCAGCCTACCCTAAACAGAGGTGGTACCTGTGGGTCTTTAAGGCATCCTCTTAGAGCACAGAAGGATCCTGTCACTCAGAGGAGGGAGGCAGAGCCAAATGACAAAAGTGCAGAAGAAAAGATATATAAGACTTTTCTATCTTTTTACATCTGGATTGCTCATGCCCGAGGAACATTCTAGAAGGCTAATCTTTCTGCTGAGTATCAGCCTTGCAGGTGTTCTGTGCTCGTTGATAATGGTTTCATTACTCCTTTCTCTCTATGCCCCTCTTTTGTCTTCTATGGTTAGTCCTGAATTCCTTGTAGATTCTATAACATGCTTGGTCCTCAACATGGCTTCTAGCCTACCTTGGAGTTTTGACTTTGGAACTGAAGCAGCTTTGCTCTTTTTCACTTTCTGACCTGTCTCAACTTTCCCAAGGAGCAGCTAGTTGTATGGCATATGCCAGCATACTTTTCCTTTTTTTTTTTTAATAGGCATTCCTTGCAAACTAGACTGAATGAATAATTCCCCAATGGAGTTTTGAGCCAAAAAAGTAAGAGGATGGGGAAACACCAGGTGATTAGAAAGTCAGTGATTAGAAAAGGAGGACCTGACTGTGGATTTGAAGCAGTGAGAGGCCAGAAAGGGAGATGCTTATTGAATAAAATCAGCTGTGATAAAAGCTAGTGATAGTATATGCCTGACAGAATGTTCTGCAAACCTGGGGACAGGGGTAGCTCTATTTTGGCAGAGTGAACGGGTGAGCATAAGACATGCCAAGAACACATTTCCACGGGATATATTTTCTTTCTTGTTGGGTTAACATGCAAATATAAATATTTCTTATTAAAACAAGCTAAGAATATGAAAAGAGCATTAATATTTTCCGATTCCAGGTATATACCACCACTGCCCAACACAAAAACGTGCACTTTCAAAAATGATGAACATTCAGCTTTGGTTTCAACATTTCCTGTATGTTCTGACTACTACATTCAAAAAATTGTGAAAGTCAAGTCAAGAAAATATTTGATAATTACCTCTTTTGATAACCCTCATGACTACTTGATGTAGTGTGGGCCATGATATATGTGTATGTGAGTAACTGTATAAATATTAGTTTGTCTTTTTAGCTTACCTACCTAGTAAAAATGTAAGGAGAAAATAAGTCTTGTTTACTCAGATATTTTGGTGTATGAAGTAAACATAAGATTAAACACACTTCACTGATCTCTATATGTTACAAAAGGAACATTAGAACAAACTATAAATACTAGGAGTATGGAATAGATAGATAGAAATAGTGTGTGGAGGGGACCCAGGCAGAACCAACATACTAAAATGTCTCTTTCTATATATACATTTTTACATATTCAAAGTAAATGCAAATATTGGGAAAAGCAAATCCCCCTGAACTGAATATAAGTAACCTAATTGTACATTCAATTATTGGCATAAACATACATACTAATTTTGGACATGTGTCCTTCAACTACACCCCAAATGTCAGCATATTTCCAGTGTTAAAAACAAACAAACAAAACTGTAGAGAAATCTAGAAATCTGTAGTGGGTTGCTTCTTGGGGTCACAGATGCAATCATGCTCATCAGTATGTCTAGGCATAATGCAGGGTGAAGGAATTAAGTTTACCAAGGTTTTTAAGAGAGTTTTACAATGAGACAAAAGAACTTTTAAAAAATGAGGGAATACGTGGGGGATAGAGTGATTGATGCCCTCCAAGACTTCTATAGTGTTGTCTCTGAAGCTTGAAAATGTCACCTGACAAGGTAAAGGAGGCAATGGAGGTAGATGTTGGGTACAAGTTTTCAAATAGAGCCAGTATCCTCAACTCTCTGATCAGGCTCTGTCTATTCATATGGGTCCTTAAAGGAGGAAAACATTTGAGGTCGTGGTCACAACAGCAGACAAGTTTAGAGAGATACAAAGTCCCTGGCTTTGAAAATGGAGAAAGGAGTCAAGAGGCACAGAATGTGTGTAGCTTCTAGAATCTAGGAAAAGCTAGCTTCTAGAAACTGGGAAAGAAAGGCAAGAACACAGATTTTCTGTTGGTCCTTCAGAAAAAAAAAAAAAAACATTCCGATTTAGTGCAGTTGAATCTTGTAGTTGACCTTTGACCAAGACAGTGAGGTAATATCTGGGTTTGAAGTCACTTAGGTCTGAAGCTACCCTAGAAAACTGGAAAGAAAGGAGAAAAGAGGGCATGGGTGGGGATCTATAAAAATTACAATTTGGAAAGAGATGCATGCATATGTGTGGAGGTCTCCCAACATACTATAAATAATCGGAGCTGCTTGAAGGGACAACCAATTTAAGTGATAGTACAGAAAACAGAGAAAACCAGGGATATCTTGTCAGGGCAAAGATCATGAGAAGGGGAAGTTGTACTCTCAGGAGGTCAGCCTTCTCCAATGCAGGAAGTCAGGTGGTTATTGGCAATGGGTAAAACTTCACCAGAAAACAGAATTGTCACACAAGCAGGTTGTCACTGAGTTAGTTACTAATGAAAAAGGGAGTTGACCAACATATGGACCCTACTTTTTGAGTAGGGTCCATATGTTGGTCATGCTAAGCCAAGTGTTCCACCCTAGCAAAAGTACAACTGAGTATTATGAGCCTGCGAACACAATGCTATAAAATACATCCAACTCCACATGGGTTTAGCAGGCTATTAAGCCTGAGTCAAAGCCCAAGGAAACAATAAGAAAAAAAAATGTTCAATGTGTTTCGTCACACAACCAAACTCAACTGAACTTTTAGAAAAAGAAAAATCTAAAAATCCAGACCAATAAGACAGCTCAGTCATGTAAGCATTTGCCATACAAGCTGCAGGCCCTGGGCTTATATGCAGAGAACCATGGAAAAAGTCAGGTGTGATGGCACATACTTGAATTACAGCTAAGGTAAGCTCAAAGGCAGAAAGAAGTAGATGCTTTGAAAATCACTAGCCAGCCAAAGTTCTGGACCTTGTCTCAAAAATAGTAATGGACCCTGAAAGATTCAGTGTTAAAGTGTCTCCCTCTGCCATGTGAGCATAGCACTTGAGTTTAGATGCCTGCTACCCACATAAAAAGCCAGGGATAACACACATTTATAATGCCACATGTATAACCTCAGCACTGGAGCAGGAGGCAGATGAGACAATGGCCGTCTGGATTTGCTGGTCTCAAATAATGAGGTCGACAGAAAGGGTGTAAGACATTCAACATCAACCTCTGGCCAATGATATATCTGGTTCTCCTCTGACATCTACATTCCTGTGCACCTGCACACACATATGTGCCCCATACAAATGCACAAAGAGAAATCCTCAAAGTCACAAGAAGATGGGAGGTGGGTACTACTTCAGCAGCTCTTGAGTTTCATCAGAACCACTGGGGTATTGTCAGAACACAGACTGCTGTTGCATGCCTCTGGTCCTCAGGCCTCTTGTTAGTGGATCTGGAGATAACTCCAGTGTTTTCACTTTTGACAAGGTCTTCTGGTTGCCCTAAAGATAATAGGTCCCAAGGTAGCATGTTGAGAACCTCTGTCCTGAATTTAAGAAGATATATTGTAGCATGTAAACCTCGACCAGATACAAGGGACTCCATGGAGAAGACTGGGAAACCTTGAGGAGTCTGGGTTGTATAATTAGGCGAGACTTGGCATCTGTGTTAATTTTCAGAGATTTACTAATAGGATTTCACAGAAACATGTTGTTATTCATAGGAGATGCTGACTGAAGTGTTTAAGAAAGAAGTGTGGTAGTGTCTGCAGTTTTTTAAGTATCTCATTAAGATGTGTGTATACACATGCAGACTCAGAGAAACAGTAAATGTACCAAAATACCAAGAGTAGATTCCGGTAAAGAGTATGCAGATGTTCAAGTACTGTCCCTTTAAATCTCCCACAGTTATAATTTCAAACAGAAGGGAGTTATGATGATAACCCTGACACATGATGCTCATCACTCAAGACCTCAGAAATAGTTGCTAGCTTTGTGTAACGTGTCTTTGCCTTCTCTCCTGATCCCTCTTGAATGGCCTATTTAAGCATCTTACTCTAACAATGACTGAGATCTTTTCAGGCCAATGTGTTTTCCTTACATAGCAATTAGTTGTTCAAATATCATTGAGATGGAAAACTATCACTCCCTCATTATACTAACATAGTCTCCCACTGTCCTTGGGTTCTCCCCCCTCTCTATTTCATTTACTCCATTATTCTCTCCCTTTCCTCAAATGTAACCCCCTGTTTAATTTAGACTACAAAATGCTCTACTAGAGCAGGTACCTTCTAATCCTTGGGCCATGCCTTCTCAAATCCTTCACCATCCAGTGAGGCCCTACTCTGCCTTCAAATAAGACATGGATGTTGCCATAGCTAGGTCTCAGCTCCTGGACACAATGACCCAGTGGCAGAAAACAGGCAATGTGCAAACATTCAACATTAAAGTGGACAAGTATCTGTTATAAATTCAAATGTGAACAGAATGAAGATAGTAAGACAAGGCAGAACAACGGAACTAAGAAACAGCCTTCATGTTAATATTCACTGCTTTGTAGTCTAGACTTATAAATCTTGGCAGGCCACAAGACTTACATTAAGATCAGTAGTCATACCTAAAATGAGGATGATAGCTTTTGCCTGTCACCCCTCCTCCTAACTTAGAGGTACCTCATTACTGAATATATATTATCCTTGCCAAATGATGGCATATCTGGGCATATACCCTGAAAGTTTATCTTTTTTTTTCAGAAGCAGTTTTGGAGCTGTCCTAGATGAATAACAATGGAACAGGCTGCAGCAGCAAATTATCCCTTCCACTTGATGCCTATCATAGTAGTTGTTTCTATCTTTTCCATTCCCAAGACCAGGGCAGGCAGCTCCCTTGTGTGTGTGGTTTCTGTAGTTAAGCCATCTCTTACTTAGTCCTCCTGAGGACATCAGGCAATGAAGAGAGAAAGGATATCTAAGATGCATTTCAAAAGCTTGGTCACCAACCTACTCAAAGCCTCTCCACTGACATTTCTTAGGCTAAAACATATTGCTCCTGGTAGGAGACTATGAAGTCTAAGTCAAGGCCTCCAAAAAAGAGAAAGAAAAACGTGGATTTTAGTGAGCAAAACCTTTCTTTGCTATGATGAATAAGATATTTTTTCTTCTTATCCTGCCTCAATCTGGGAAATACAAGAATATCAAAGGTCATTTACATAAGACAGTACTCATTAGATATCTGTCTTGGTCACCTATGTGGAACAGCAACACTAAACAAAACTTTGACCTGCAGAGCAAACCCTCACAGAGCCTGGTAGGAAGCCATTACTCTCGATTCACAGGTTGTGTTGAGTGAATGAGCATCCCCAAAATCTAGGCTCTTTGAGGGTGACAGCAAGGATCCTGTGTCTAACACTCTGTCAAGACTTAATCAATTGCAAAGAATTGATATTAAAAATAATTTGTGTGTGTGTGTGTGTGTGTGTGTGTGTGTGTGTGTGTGTATGCTGAGTACAGGTGTCTTTGGAGGCCAGAAGAAGGTGTTGTGTCCCCTGGAGCTGGAGTTAAAGTCTGTGTGAGCTGTTCAACATGAGTGTTAGGAACTGAACTTTGGGTCTTTTAGAAGAGTAACAAGTACTCTTGACTAAGTCATCTCTCCAGCCCCAGATTGATACTTTTGAAACCCCAAATAATACTTTGTTCCTTTTAATTGACCAAATGCATTAAACAAGTATATTCCAGGAGCTAAAAATCTTGATGACAGTAACTCCAGAGTAACTCTAGGCTTTCAGGCTTTACCTAAACACTCATGAATACTTAAATCACTGATACTGTCACAAGCCTTTTAAGCATTACCTTAGGATCAGAGTAAGCTAATCAATTAAATGGCATCTATTTTTAAAGCAGAAGTCACTAGGTACCTTTAAATGGAAATTGAGGATAGAGGCCCTAACTTCCAAAGCACTTCCATTAATTAATTAAAGCAATGAATCTGCAAGCTGTAGATGGAAACAGATGTTCTTAGAAGCCAGAATGGTTTTGCAAAGCAACAAACCAGCACCCATATCCTTTGCAGAGCAAACATAGACAGAGCTCTATCATGAAGCTCTAGATCGGTGCTTCTCGACTTTCCTAGAGCTGTGATCCTTTAATAGAGTTCTTCATGGTGGTAGTGAACCAAAAAATAAAACCATAAAATTATTTCATTGCTACTTCCAAGCTGTAATCTTACTTCTGTTATGAATCATAATGTAGATATCTGATATGCAGGATATCTGATATGCAACTCCCAAAGGGGTCATGACCCACAGGTTGAGACTCACTGCTCTTGATTAATCCTAGGTGAGGTAGTGGTGTTTGTGAACTGATACAAAGACAGTTTCTCATGAGCTAGCAAGAAGCCAGGGAACTCAGCAGAATCTGATTAGAGTAGATTAAGATGGCCCGATATGTAAAATACACTCAAGGGATAATTAACAGTGGTTATAGTCAGTGAACTTTGGTAGAAACTATCCAGGGTCCTTGCTCTGAAACCCAGGTGTTCAGATTCCTGTGTTGTCTCCTCCCTCTCTTCTTTCTGCCCATCCTCTCCACCGAAAAGTGACTTTTCCTGGCTTATGATTGAAATGGAGTACTCGTGACCATTTTGAGGGCCACCTCTCTTTTGGAGAAGATGATCATTTCTCATTGCAACTATGAAAATAGTTTAAATGAAAGTCCAAGGATTGAAGAATTAGCACAGAGCTCTAACAGACCAAGTCCACTCTGCATTAAGGTTATACCAGAGGTATCAAGCCCTACTGAGAAACACACAGAGGGACTGTGTCATCTAAAGCACAGGTAATGGTTCACTTTCCTCTTTAGAGGGTTGGTCCTTTGATACAAAACAACAAATCCCTGAAGTGAGTGTTCTCATTGTACCAGAAGCTTAAGGGGCTTGTTCAGTCACATATCCTCTGGTAACTCAGGTGACAGGGCTCCTATGTCACATGCAGTCCGCTTATCTTTGAAGTCCCATTCAAATGCCCCTTCACCTCAAATGCATCCCCAGTTTCCCCTTGCCACACTACATCTCCCTATTCTCTCTCCCCAGGTTCTGTCTACTACACATCCTTACACATGCCCGTTAAACCCCAGCCAAACATTCCATCATTACTCTCCTTTCCATACAATCTCTGTACAGTCAAGGATGCTTTCTCATTCAGATTTGAACCCAGAGTCCTGATCACTATTCTCAGAAGTCAGAATGTAGTTACAACACGTGGTGTGGTTATAAAAATGGAATATGCAAGCACTTGAAGCTTTCTGTTCATGTAACAGAAGGCCCAAGATGTCAGAAGCATCCATCATTAAGTTGTGAAAACTCCAGTTGGTTGTTACCCATTGGCTATGGTGATTAAAAGTAAGGTTAATTTTTCATTTTAAAATAAAAGCTAACACACTAAAGTAAATAAATACTCAATACCCATTTATGAAACTGAACTCACAGCTTAATATTGGCCCAAGAAAGTGCCACCAGACCAAATGGCAAACTTAACCAGAGATGTAACAAAAAATAATTGTAAATCTAGAAAACATTTTCAAAGGATTGAAGAAATAGAATCATTCATTCAATTATTTTATGAGGTCAGCAACTATACTGACACTGAAACTGGAGAAATATAATATTAAAAACTATGGAATGGCATACCTCATGAACTTGCATGCAAACATCTGCAACAAAAGCTATAGCAATAGTTTAAAATACAAC
Organism: Mastomys coucha; assembly: GCF_008632895.1. Taxonomy (NCBI): domain Eukaryota; kingdom Metazoa; phylum Chordata; class Mammalia; order Rodentia; family Muridae; genus Mastomys; species Mastomys coucha. The sequence goes on along the minus strand of NW_022196915.1, from coordinate 9,824,479 downwards.
AGGACATACAGTTTATCTGAGGAACACAAGGGTGGTTCAGTATTCAAAAGTGTGTAGAACCTCACTATACTAACACAGTAAAAGTGAAAACAGGACAATTGATGTAGATAAGCTGACATTCAGCATTCATTCACTGAAGACAACACTCTCAGTAATACAGGAAAAAACCAAAAAACAAAAACAAACCAACAACCAGGCTCAGTGGATCCAAGTTGACCAAAATCATGTCCTCACACACACAGTGAAAGATGGACTATTTTCTCTCTACCAAAAACTCCATGAAAGCCCACTTCTAATGCCAGCTGTGCTGTTCACAGGTCTGCAGGTTCCCAGCATGAATCTCCCATGTGTTAGAGAGTGAAAGACACAAAGTCTTTCCATGCACTCTTAGACAGGCAATTTCAGTTCCTGAGAACTTTAGCACCGAGGCTGGACTCTCATAGAGGAAGAGCTGGTGACACCCTACATAGGACCACACTGTGATGACTGATGGAGAGGGCATATATCTTTCCAATAGTACAGTGCATAATAAATCTGTAGGCTATCTGAATGTTACCGTTAAAAAGTGGGCAAGGGGATTTCTCAAATCTAAGAGTGCTTTTTGTAGATGTCTCTTCTGCAACAGTCCTGGAGACCAAGTCAGAAGACCTATGAAGATGCCCAGACATAGCCATATTGACCGCTGCAGCTCACCACAGTACCAGCTCTTATTTGACCACTGCTCTGTGTACAGGACTCTATAAAACATCATCTCATGGAATCTCCAAGCCTGCTAGGTAGCTTTCATTATTTCCAGCTCTCAGTTAAGTAAGCAGCTGTGTATTCAAGGAGACAAAATACTACAAGGAAAACCTCTTGTTGGTTTTCAGTTACCCTCACTCCTACTTCTGTGTTATTTTCTTTGTAACAAAGGCCATTTTGGGGATCTATGGCCTGTGAGTGCAGTATTCCTGTGACTTGTGGCTTTTTAAGAGAGCTGTGCTTCATTTTGTGATGAAATGTTCAACATACACTTTCTAGCTACAAAGATCTTTTCAGGAGAATATCTCAGAGAGACATTTCCCACAGCAAAGTCTAGCATAGTCTTCTTCCTCCACCCTCCCCCCCCCATCATCATGACTCTCTTTCTTGAGCTTCCTATGGTGTGCACTGTAGTAAGTAGCTAACAGGATCATCTCACCGCTTGCTCCTTTACAACATCTTAAGATCTATTTCATGTTAATTTGCCTTCCTTCTTTTACAGATTGCCCATAAAATGGAAAGATCTAAACAAAAGTCAAATCCATGAAGCCCTGGGCATAGTGTTTCCATTCTCCTTGGGGATCACAAAATCAGCTCATGAGGCGGTTTTTTTTTTTTCCCCTATAGCCTGTTGTGCACAAATCCATCACATTTGATGGTTTGTCCCAGTGTTCTGATCTACTCTGAGAAAGCATAGACTGAAAAGGAGCCAAGTATCCCCTAGAAGTGATGGGAAAATGCACCTGTGAAATCTCAACAACACGGTTGCCTGAACAAGCAGGCATGACAGCACCAGCTGAAATGCCAATGTGGACAGAGCAAATATATAAGCCCCGCCCATTGATGAATAGCTACAGGTGAACAACAGTTGCTAAGAGACTAAGAATCAGTTTTCTCCACAGGTGAGGTTCCTTACAAGTTGTCTAGGCTCAAGTGGTCAGCCCTTGATATGTATGCATATGAGTAGTGCTAACTAGACTCAATGGTATTCCCATTCTCTGTCTCTGTCTCTGTCTCTGTCTCTCTCTCTCTCTCTCTCTCTCACACACACACACACACATACACAATTAAACAAGAGGTCATGAATTTGTAAGGGGACACAGAGGAGATGCAGGGTTCATATATGAAGTTCTCAAGATTTCTTTTTTTTTAAGATCCAAAGACATTTCCAAACTTCAGTTGTTTTAGGAGTCTTCTAGCAAGCAAGGAAAAAGAGTTTCCTAGGAGATTTATATAAGACACCTATGCCTTCTGCTTTGGAGAGCCCATCTACAGCCAGATACAGGCCTTCTCGTGACCTCTCTGCTGCTAGTGGGCTAAGACATACTCTTTTATTTTATGGAAAGTCACTTCACATTCCCTTGACAGGTTAGCCCTTGAGCTCAAACTTTAAAGACCTTATCTTCAGAAAATAATGAAAACCAAAGTAACAACGTCAAACTAGTACTTAAATCTCTTCACTCGGGACTATCCATGCTACTATGGAAGAAGTGGTCTCTGCAATGAGTGGCCTCTTTCCGTATGGCATGGCAGAGCTTTCCAATAAAGCAGCATGCTATTCAAAGCACCTTCTTGCACAGGTTGAGGTGCCCTGACAGAACCTAAGATAGGTGAGTAGAAATAAGGAGGCAGAGACATGTCATTCATGGGGAACCGTGCCCCTTGTGACACCACTGGTGATCAAGGGTCTGGATCTCTCTCTGTGTGGGGTAATATGAAGTTCCCCTGCAGTAGAACCTGCTTTCTGACACTGGACAGCTCGATTTTTAAACATTTTTCTTCATAATTCTTCAGCAACTAAAATCAGAGATGCAAGGTCACAGGCTTAAAAGTGAGATAGCGAGAGAGCACATTAAGCCAGAGACCCGGGCAGGATCCCCTGTTGTCTCTCGGGTGAGGTTCTGAGAC
>NW_022196915.1:9776786-9811922 GCF_008632895.1 Mastomys coucha | reverse complement strand
GAAAGGAGAAATTCGCATGTAAATAAAGAAAATATCTAAAATAAAAAAAAATGAAAAAAAAAAAGTGAGATAGCTTGGGTTCCAATCTCTATCGGAATCTGTGCACCTGTACAATGAGGATAAAAGTCCTGCCTAAGGCATAATTAATAAGGGCCTGGGCCGTGACTGGTACGTACTGAGTCCTGGAGTCCCTTAGCTCTAATAAGTTTCCTCCCAAACCTTTTGTAATCATAAAAATCACTTCATCTGCGACAGTTCTAGAAGCTGGTGAATTTTCATTAAGCTTATCTCAGAAGGGAAGAAAGGAAAGCAGGAAAAGAGCAGAGGTGGAGGATGGCAAATGGGATTCAGGGGACACCAAGCACAGGTGAGGGTAGTAAGGCATGTGACACTGGGTTAAAAGGGTTGTGGAGGCTTCTTTGGTGCAACTTGCATCTTTTGTTACAGGCACACTGCTACTGAGTGTCAGATTCAGATTTAAAATCCCAATGAGAACCCATGACCTGGTAGTACTCTACTGCCTCTGTCTCAGCATAGAGCCCCTGTGGTGCTGAGCACAGTGAAGTCACCTTGCCTTCTGCTCCTTCTTCCGAGTTGGATTAAGTGCCCAGCACCCACATGGTGGCTTACAACTGCCTTTAACTCTATTCTGAAGGAACCTGAGGTCCTCTTCTGATCTTCACAGGCTCCTGCGCACATGTAGTGCACATGTGTACAGTCAGGCATTGGACATATACATAACTAATGAATTCTTTAAAATCTTATTTAAAATGTCAAAGAGACCTGGCTTTGGGTACTATTATAACATCCTCAAACTGTCCACATCTTCAACTCATATAGAGGCATCTTGTTTATTTGGACATTAATTATAACTCAGGCTTTCTATCCACTACAGTTCTATTGTTACTCGTGCTTCTGTACCTGTTTAAACAAATGGTGTCATTTCATAGTTTATTTTTTATATTGTTACATGCACAGGTTGCTTTTTAGATGAGTAAAATATGAAGAAAAATGCTGGCAAGGTAGCTCAGTAGGTGAAGACACTTTTACTAAGCCCAGTTGGACCTGAATGTGATCCCTGCCACCCACATGGGAGAAGAGAACCTCCCACAGGATGTCCTCTGAGTGCCACATGCTTGCTGTGGTGCTTTCATACATGCATAATTGAACATGTTTGAACAAAGAAACAAACAAATAAATATAAACAAATACCTGTAATGAAATAATAACTAAAAATCAGGTATAATCCTATGACACTGTCCAGATTTGGCTGAAGGATTTTAGGGTTTTACTCTCTAGTCTTGTTTTTAATGCATGAAACATATAAGTTTCTATAATCTTTAATTTATTGCTTAGTTTAAAAATATTTTGAGCATTGCTGAACACTCTGTAACATTGTGCTCTGCACATATGCTGTAATTTACTTACTGGTTCTACCTAGTTGCAAAATGACTGCTATAGTAAACACTTTAGCAAATAAAGACACTGCTTATCTACTCCCAGTGTTTTCCCTTAGAATAGACTCCTAAGGTAGCATATTTGGACTCAATCAAATGTTCTTCTTTTAGTCTCAATGCATAGGAACAAAATGCTCTTCAAAAACAATGACTATTTTATTATTAATTTCTACATGATTAAAAAAATTAAAACTTTAAAATTGAAAACAAACTTACAAAACATGCCTGTGGACCCAGTGGCACCAGGGTTGGAACTGGATCATCTCTGATAGTTTAATAGTGTTTTGTGTTTGCTTATTATATAGGGTAAGCCTCATCCCGTGATATGCACCCTCTAGTTTCCTCCTGTGTGCTGTGTATTTATGACCACCCACCAATGTAGGCCCTGGATCACAGGATATGCTTCACACATCCTCACCAGTTGGATGTGGTTACTCTTAATAACCTCATACCTGAGCTGGCCTGAGAATGATGGCTGTTCTAACCAGTATAGAGTCTTTTATGTGCTGCGGAGTTGCAGTGTTCAAATGTTGTTGACTCATGAATGATTAAAATCATTATAGCTAACACTAAGCATTTCTGTGTATTGTGCATGTCAATAAAAAAAAATGCATTGTCTGTCAGCCATTGGAACAGCCCTGAAACACAAATAAAGCTGGTTCCCATGTAAGGACTCAGAAGAAGCAGCTGGGGGCACAGTCACTATTACAAAGCTCATGAATGTGGGTCTAGAATGGAATGAGTTTTAACTTGGTGTCTCCAAAATGGAGCAGAACCTTGCTGGGTGTTGTGGAGGAACGCCAAGAGGGAAAATAAGGTAGACCTGACATCCCTGACATCCCGAAGTTCTAGCTGCTCATGTACTCAGGGTGAAACACCGCTAATGTGGACAGCCGTGGTGACAGTCATTAGTAATGTCAATTGAGGTCTAGACACTGTAGTGAGCACTTAGTCCTCTCTACTCACACATGCTTTAGAAACCATTTGACTCATTTAACTAGGAAGTGAGGCACATGGCCTTACTTATGTTTAAGCAAATCAAGACTGGATGACCCATCATCGAATCTAGGCATTGAGTTGTCAGAACCCTTTCTAATCACTGCAGAGATTCTATTATTGTTAACTACAAAATGATAGATATTAAATATTATAAGTTATATGTTTTGGTCAAAAAAGGCAGACTCCATGTGTCTGGAGACTTCAGACAGCAGCATGTCTACTGTGAACTGGAGTGCAATATTGTTGTCCTTCATCATGGGATCAAAAATGGCAGCCTAAGGAAATAGGCATTAGACAAAGACCTTGGGTAAAAACAGCCAAAGGAAGTTCAAGTCCCACCTCCCCTACTCTGTAGAAGTGAGAAGTAATTAAGATTGTTCTGTGATAAGGTGATCACATATGTCATATGTTAATATAGACAAAGTGTTTCACAAAACATATCTTTTGTAGGAACACAAAGATGTGCTTTATCTTATGCTGCAGACATAATGGTTTGGATGTGTCATGTCCTAACCTCGTCTTTTATAAGGGAAGGAAAACAGCAATATTCAATTATTCAGTCTCCTACTGATATGGTCATAGGTAGTAAGTGATAAATAGGCATACATCAGAAGGAAGCTGTCTATTGAAAAATCCAAATTTTTAAAATAATATCTTCAGGGGAAATATCTTACTTCTTCACCCTGCCCAGGATGTTGAAAAGACATGAAGAGCAGGAACAACCACTTTCAGAACATAAAGGAGATGGTCACATGTGAAACATAATGGGACAGAGCAGCAGAATGCATGTGGCTGCTACTGAGATGCTCTTCCATGCCCTCAACAGTTTTGGGTGGACAACTTCCATCATTTTATGGGAGGAAAATAATAGTTATACAATTAGAGTTCCTTTGTTTCTTCAGATCATGGGAGATAGACATCTGAGGACCACACCATCTAGTCTGTGACTACATAGACACTAAGTTTTGAAAGGTGATTGCCATTCTCTATCAGAAGTTTCAGGGTATCAGATTTATGCGGAGATGTATGATCTTCATTCTTCTAGCCTTTGGTCAGTTGTGGGGGTAACTACGGCCTGGAATATTGGGTCACTCAGTAAAATGTCATCATCAACATGGCTGAAGTTATAGATTTTAAGGGCTATAAGAAACAATGGGCCGGGCAGTGGTAGTGCATGCCTTTAATTCTAGCACTTGGGAGGGACAGACAAGCAGATATCTGAGTTCAAGGCCAGCCTAGTCTACAGAATGAGTTCCAGGACAGCCAGGGCTATAGAGAAATACTATCTCGAAATGCCTTCCCCCAAAAGAAACAATGTCCCTTCTCCTACATAACTGTCCTTTCTAAGAACCTATAGTATGCCAGGTCTTGGAGATCTATCAATAACAAACCAATCATCCTCTCACCTCTCATCCATGCTTTCATTCACTTTCATATGGCAGAAACACAAACTGAGCAAGCAGGCAGGTGAAGCTTCAAAGACAGTGAGAGGAGCTCCAACAAGCAATCTAGACAAGTTCAGAACTTAGGGTGCGGTGGAGGTTGAGGTCAGTAGCTGGCAAGTTAACAGCTAGCCATGACTTCACTACCAAATCTCTCCCCATTTTGCTTGTGAAAAGATTGAGGGCCAGTAAACCCTACTACCTTGATTAGCTATTTTAATGTCACAAAATGCTGACCACCTTTGACTCTAAGGTTCATGAAAATGTAAACTCAATTTTTTTTAAAGTCATATCAAAAGACACGAGTTCTGTATTTTTAAAGTATTAACCATTCCATGTACTTAAATCATCTCTATCTTGTACCCCCATTTCTTAGTTATGACATCACACCTCAATCTCTCCTGAAAAAGTTCCCTCTAAAACATGTCATTGAGTACCCTGACATGGAATCCGTACCCCAGACAAGTGGTTGCAGAAGAGCCTTCAAAACAAGTTGTCTATTGTCTGACACATTTCTATTTATTTCTACAAATGTATTCCATTTTTCCCAAATCCTCCTATTCTTATAGGGGTGATATATTTGATCCATTTTATTTGGGAAGAGGGAAGAATTAAAAGCTAAATGTATAGTTATTGGGGTTTTTGTTGTTTGTTTGTTTTTTGATTTTTGGTTTTGGGGGATTTTTTGGTGGTCTGATGAAGCCATCTCTGGCCTTGTTTCTGTCTACAGAAAAAGATGGCACTGTGCCTGGCCAAGTCCCCTTTCCTCAGCCTCCACAGTCCAGCCAGACTCACAGCAGTGCTACAAAATATAGACTTGAAAAGTAATTAAGATATAAGTATTCCAGAAGAGAACACATGGTTATTTAAAGCTATTGGACAGCTTTCAAAAGGAAAGATCTATGAAATCCAAGGGCTGAGAGCCATCACGCTGTTTGCCTCCATTTCTCACATTAAGAATAGAGACTAATTATAAATCTCCAGCAAATATGACCTGGTAAAGAGTTTTCAAACAAAAGCCTGCACTGAACAGGATATCTGGCAGATCTGGGCACTTGTTTTCGCTAATAACCATTAAAGCTGTTCCTAGTAAAGCCTTTTACAGCAGCATTAGAAATATCAGGGTTTACGTTTTCCTTAATGAATCGCTGCACTGTGTTACCATCGCACCATGGTCTCCAGCGGCTCCCGATCCTCGCTTTGTCTCCGTGGTGCCTCTTTCCCCCCTGTAACATTTCGTTTCCAATGACACGTCAGCCGTCTTTCACCAACCTCAAAGGAAAGTTGAATGCAGGGCTCACAAAGTTAAGCTGACATTTGTTCCCTTCCAATAAAAAATATTTAGTCCATTAAACATAAATACCTGTCATTATGATACATGGAGTGGGTGCGAGCCTCCCGGTTCCCTCTGATGTTTATTACATCCAAGCAACTGCAGTGCCTGCATGTTTTCAACTTTAGTGTATTGATTAAACTTTTAAATGGCTGCCATATAACCCAGGGACAGCGGGAAGATTAATTTGCGTCAATGTTCATCTGTAATTCATTAGCCATTTATTCTTTACAACCACATGGGCTATCAAGAAAATGCAGGCCATTTTTCACTCCGCACAGGCTGAGAACAGATTCTGAAATTTGTGCTGCATACAAATAAGTTCCCGGGGTCTGGCCAGTTAAACTGCTTGGCTTTTCAAAAGTTGAGGAGAGGAGGAGTGGGGAAGGGGCTCGGAGACGCCTGGGGAGGAGGGAATGGGCATCTTCAGGCTTAACTGTGTTCATCCTCTGCTTTTCTGTCCACAGACACTGGTTTCTTCTTTCAGTTGGATTAAAATAACGGAAACCTGTGTCTGAGCAGAGGCAATAAATAACCCAGTTGCTCTCTTCCCCATCCGCTCTCTTCCCAAACACTTCTCTTCCCACCCCTACCTAATGTCTCCTAAAGTGCTGTTCCTGGCAGAAAACCTCAGCCAGTTGCAGTGAAGTAGAAAAGTGTGTAACCTAGAGGAATCTGGAGCTGTCAAGTCAGGGACAGTGGCATTTGAACCAGCTCTTCCCCAAACAGTGGAATCTCAACCCTGCCTGGAGCTGGGAAGGTGCCCAGCTAAATAGCGAGTTTCCTGAGGGAAGAGGGAAGCCATCTGGCTTCTCCACGTGCCCTCCTGACCCCCTTGGCAGAAAACAGACTACAAAGTAAAGGCATACACAGAATTAAGTGCACCCCTGAAAGACCCTTCCACATACAAGGTGCTATGGGGAGAAAAGGAAAGAGCTTTGTGTGCTCAGGTCGGGGCTGCAGGAGAAGAAAGCACAGAAGGGGAATTGTTCTTCATAAGGATGAATAATTAAAGCAGGGAGCTTGCAGCCTGGGCCTCATGGTGGCTCATCACTGTAACAGTGAACAGCAAAGAAATCAATGGTCATGAAGACATGCCTCTCCCCCATCTCTCCCCCGCCCTCTCTCTCTCTCTGTGTGTGTGTGTGTGTGTGTGTGTGTGTGTGTGTGTGTGAGATGTGGGGAGTTGGCTGGCAGTACTGGGAGAGGCATCGTGCAGATGATGAAGGCAAGAGCTGCCTGGTCTGTGGTGCCCACAAAAAAACAAAACAAAACAAACAAACAAACAAACAAACAAAAATCAAAGGTAATATTACATACTGGTAAGCTTTGGTAATAGTATCTGAAAAGGAGCCAGAGTAGAGGAAGCCTTGGGGAGGAGGCAGTAAATTGTCCATTTGTGCTCTAACTGCTCAGGCTGCTGACAACCAGGACTAAAAGGGAGGCTGCCACAAAAGCGCCCATCTGGAGCCATCTTTGCCCTTGCCCTGGCCCACACTAGGCTTCACCAAGAGTCCGTAGTGTAGGGATCCTTTGTTAGCCCCTTGGGGATATGGGGTAGGCTAACTTGTGGAAGTAGAACTAAAAACCCAATAGAATATATGTATGATAGAAAAACTACACTAGGGAACTTGAAGATCACTAGACCTTTCCTGGGCCTTGACCCTGACCCTGGGCCTGTGACGCATAGTATATATCAACTTCATGTGCTGCTGGTTTTTTTTCCCATGGTAAATGGTATACTTGTATCAGAGGAGCTCAATAAATATTTGTAGAGTGAACCAACCCTACAATGTAAACAGAAAGATTGATTCATTTGTTTCACCCTGCCGCAGATACCTATGGACTATCTGCTTGGCAGCACTGCTCTAAACCTGAGATCAAGTGGGAGAACAAGGGAAGCTGCAGGCTCTTGTCAATGGGGCATTTGGAAATGGTTTACTTTTATTTATTTCTCAGGGAAGTTGGGGGTTTTCTAGACCCCCAAGACCTTTATAAGACCAGGGCTATGTTCTTTGTCTGGTCTTTCTCTAGGCGAATCCTGGAGGTGACAGTGTTTAAACAGTTTATGCCTTGGGATTTATTTGGATGAGAGCTAGGATGCAGTGAATCTGAACTTCTCAAAAAGGCCCTCACACACATGCCTATGGTACCTTCAGATGTCACGGATGCCATGGAAAGGGTCTATTCTCTCTCTGGGAGATGATCAACTTGTTTTGGTTTTGGAGATAGATGTTCGCAAATAATACTCCTTGCCAAACGCATGGTTTATAATTAGCCATGGGTCTGAGAAACACAAAAGAAAACTGTGATTGTTTTGATTACTCAATCAAATACTGAGGACATCATATCACATCCGCCTCACTCTTGCTGGGGGCTGGGGGGCAGGGCATATTAAGGGGCAGAGACAGTGAATCTAAATCATGGACTCTGGCTTCACACAACCTCTCTCCCATCTCTTTGCGAAGACAAAATGAACACATGAGAGGACCACAAGGAACAGGGAATTAGAGACAATTGTTCAACAGATTTTTCCTCCTCAGACAAATAACCAAGGAAAAATAAGTATATGAAGGGAAGCCCAGGATCCTGGCGTACCAGCACTCTCACACAGGACATTAGTAACAGTCACCTAGACCCAAAGATGCTCTCACATTCCCCCATTCACTTCCAATTGTTAATGTCTACTCTAAGGAAAGGTTTCCTCAATGGGAGGGAAACTGTGCAACCCAGATTTGAATCGCAGAGGTTTTGTTGTTATAGAGAGCACAGAGCAAAGCAAAGCTGGAGGAAAGAGCACATCGGGTGCTAACCACAGTGTGCTAACCACAGTGATAACAATGAGCCCAAACAAGAGATCTAGAGAAGCACAAAACTGCTAAGGTAGCATGCGACCCGAAATCTACTAGGACTACTGCCTTGCACTCTGATTAAATAATTATAAGACAATATGTGAGTTACAAAGGGGAATTAAAATTATTTGAAATATGCCTATACCAGTTGTCATGTGTTTTATGAGAGTTTAATTTTTTGCCTTTAGAATTGGAAAAGGCTTAAAAGGTTTAGACAGTGTGGAACAGATTATAAGTGCTGTGAATGTTAAAATAAAAGTTTGGACTGAAAGAGTCAGAGTTTGGATTTCAAGAATCCTTTTAAAGAACAGATTTTAATAAACAGAAAGGAAGAGAAAAAATGTTCCTGGTCAAAAAGAAAAAAAAAATCCTAGCACAAGCTGAGATTTTGTCATTTGAATGACCTGAAGCAGGAACACTGAGGACGGCTGCTTGGCATGAGTGGATGAGGCCCTTGGATGAAACAATATCAAATAAATATTACTGGATGAAGGCGCTTTACACTTTGGTTATGTCAGAGAATCATTATTTCCTCTTTTACTTTCCCTAAACCAATAGGTGCATTTCTTGCTTTTGAATCCTACCTTACTTCTCTCCAAGAATGAGTCAACCGAAATTAAAAATGATTTGTCATATCAAAGAGATTGCTTAAGCTTGTGGTTTTCAATTTTGGGAAGTGATTCCACATGTCATCTTAGTTAATAAATTACAAGAAGCAGTTGAGTTCATTTTGAGTAAAAAGAGAATTCATCAAGTTCAATTTTTTTTTAAATGTACCCAATAAAATGGAGGGAATGGAGACAACGGGAAGCCAGCAGGCCACAGGCATTATTCTCCTTCAACACCAGCTCAGTAATAATCATCTTAGAGTGTGGGTTATTAGAATGTCTCACCATAAAACATGGGAAAAACTAAAAGGGGGTATTAAGGAGACAAAGGCAAAAATAAAAGAAGTAGCCTCTATTTCATTTATTTTATATTTAGTGATATATGTGTTTGCGTGTGTGCACTTATGTGTGTGTGTGTCCATGTATTGAGGTCACAGTGAGTATGCATGCATTTATTATACAGGTGCCATGTGTGGAGCTCAGAGAGTCACTTACAGGACAATTTGGTCCTCGCCATCCTCCATGTCCTATCTGCATGAATATTTTTAAAACGTTAGTTTTTAGTCCACAACTCACAGAAATAATAGAAGAAAGGCTCCTAAGGACCAAATGTTAATAATAAAAAAAAATCACAGTTAATAGAGAGATTGTCGTCACTTATGACAGACAGATACTTTACATGAAACAAGGAGTAAATGGGAACTGATTGGTAGCTGCCATCTTTTCTATTGTGCTGATGGTTATTTGTGAAAAGGCATAAACAATGATGATTTTTTAAAAATAAATCTAGGGGGCTGGAGAGTGGTTAAGAGCAATGGATGTTCTTCCAGAGGTCCTGAGTTCAATTCCTACCAACCACATGTGGCTCACAACCATCTGTAATGGGATCCATTGCTCTCTTCTGATGTGCACTTATAAATAAATAAAAATTTTAAAATATGCATTTTTTAAAATCTAAGTTGCTCAGTGATAGGGTATCTACTTAGTGTGTGTGACACCGTGGGTCAATTCCCAGCATTTCCAAATAAACACAAAAACAAACAAACAAATAAAATAAGTAAATAAATAACTCTAATACTAGTACTTTCACCTCTTTCTGGGACATTGACCTCTGACCGTCGCTCTGACTTCAGCCTTAGGTTTGACAGTGGAGTGGAATTTTAGAAGTAATCTACATCTATATTAGTCGGGTAGTGTCAGAGCCTCTCAGGAGACAGCTATATCAGGCTCCTGTCATCCAGCAGGAGGCTCACAGCTATCCATTGGCTGAGTACAGTGTCCCCAATGAAGGAGCTAGAGAAAGGACCCAAGGAGCTGAAGGGTTTGCAGCCCCTTAGCACGAACAACAATATGAACTACCTAGTACCCTCAGAGCTCCCAGGGACTAAACCACCAACCAAAGAGTACACATGGTGGGACTCATGGCTCCAGCAGCATATGTATAGCAGAGGATGGCCAAGTAGGTCATCAATGGGAGGAGAGGCCCTTGGCTCAGTGAAGGTTCTATGCCCCAGTGTAGGGGAATGCCAGGGCCAGGAAGTGAGAAAGGGTGGGGTAGTGAGCAGGGGGAGGGGGGAAGGAACAGTCAGGGCTTTGTTTTTGTTTTATTTTGCTATTTTATTTTATTTTATTTTTTTCTTTTTCTTTTTGGAGGGGAACCTGGGAAAGGAGATATTGTATGACATGTAAATAAAGAAAACATCTAATTAAAAAAAAAAGTAATCTACAGCAACTGGTGCAATGTTTGGCAGACATTCTGTTCATCATTCTTTATGCTGTTTTATGCTTTTAATTTCCAGCATTATACCCATTTCCCAGCACCATTCTTATTTTGTAAGGCATGAACTTTTAATTCTTATGTAAATGCACCAGTAGTAAAGTCTCACCCCTGTATCTGTACTAAATAATTAATATTGTTGTTCTTGTTTCATATGCATCCTTCAGGGAGAGTTTGACTACTTGTACAATTTCAGACTCTTCATCTCCCTTGGTGTCCTGATGTCATCTAAGTATCATAGTACTGCCTCCTCTTTCCTAGTAAGCAACCAGTCTCCTCCTGCCTCACACCAAGGATCAGGTCCTCTGATAAGGGCTTGTTGATGGAGTTGCTTTGGTTTCTCTCTAGCTGGTCACAAAAGCATCTGTTTGTCTTTGATGCCCTTCAAGTTGGATTCTTTCCTAAGCTGGACCTTTACAAAAAAATTATATCATTTGCTCTACAACATATCACCTATGTATCACCAGGTGGTTTTTGTTTGGTTAGTTGATTTTGAATTTTTGATCAATTTAAAGAATTCTCAGGCTCTATCTTCTCTCCTAAATGTACTTTCTTCTCCCTCAAACCTTGATGTGCTAAATGGAAAATCCTCTCATACTAGCCTGATTTTCATCTACACTTTCTTGCCTTCCACACGCTGGTATCTCTGGGTTACATTCTGTATACTTTCTTTAGAAATGCTTATGAATGTACCAGTGTTAATCAACTGTTTAGTTCAACAGTGAGATTTTAAAATATGTATGATAATTTGGCACTAAAATATATTCAAATATCTTTCAGATTGAAAGCCTTTTTCCCTTCCAGTTTCCTTTTCTTTCTATTCTTTATCATTTCATACAGCTTTGTTTGCCACCCTGTGATCATTCCAATATCTGATGCTATCGAAGGTTTAATTCAATACTTTCCCTGAGTCTCATGTGAGGGTCCCTTGAATATATGGTCTTATCTGAATGTGACATCATCTTCACCTTTTTAAAATTAGTAAAATTTTGCCAGCCTGTCCAGATAAAGCTTTCTTCCAGAAAGAACCTATGGTACAGACCACATCTCTACACTAAAGAATTTAGAGTTAATTAAGGGCCAATTTATTCATTACTCCATATTCTGCATATCCTGGTATTCAACTCCATATTTCAATATCTGGACTATAGACAAATAGCTATTTTCTTTCCTATTTTATATTGGTATTCTCCTTAAACTTACCCTCTCTGATAATATCTATTATTTCTAGTTGACTTAAAATGATATTACTATTTATCTAGATATAAGATGCATTTAATAAGCTTGAACTCTAGTATACCTATAATATTTTCTAATATGTAATATATGTATCTATATGTATATATATATGCATATACATATTTACTTTAAAAATAACCACATACTTAACCACATACTTAATTTGGTATGCAATATATCACTAAATTCAAGCTTAAATTCATCTCTATTACATTTAACTACAGTTACTTTCCAAAAATATTCTTGGCTGTCTATACTTCTGGGTCTTTAAATTGATCTTCTACAACTCTGGCTTAAGGAGATATTCAGAGACACTTTATACCTATGTTCAGGTGGATTATAGCATTTCAAGAGAAAGTCCCTCCTTATCTCCAGTATTTTTATATTAGATTTTTTGTTTATATAGTTATTGCAGAAGGATATATTGCAGCAGTGTATGCACTCGTAGGTGACTGATGGACAAGAATATGCCTGGCTCTCAGGGAAGGGAACCGGTGATCTGAATCTTGAATTCCATCTCTATTTTCCTGGCTTTCTAAAAAGACCATACATCACAGATTTCCATCCAGATGTGCACACCAGAAAGGGTACAACAACTTTGCTTACAGTGGCAGAGGGTACATATTTCCAGTTTTGGAAACTCCTCCCTGCTATCTTTCTGGAAGAGTGCCTCCTCTTTGCTTTATGCCTATAACTGGGAAATCTGGTATAGAAGCCAGTTGCTGTCTCTCTTGGTACTGGAGTTGAAGTTCAACTTATGTAAACATTGAGCCACTTGTGGGAACTCCTCCTTTAGCACAATGCCCTAGTCCCAGTTAAGACAAAAGTCACTTGCTCTTTCCTTTGTGTAGCCCATATGGACCAGCTTGGGTACTTGCCTTGCTCTGTCCAGAGCAGCTCACACTGTGAATACTTAATTATATATGTTCTGGGTGCCTGTGTGGCACCACAGGCCATGACAATGCGACCGCTTTAGGAAGAGCAGTCGGTTCATTCCCTCTGCTAGACACATATGAAACAATTGGCCCTGTGACTAGGGTAGTCTCGGTGATGGCAACCATCACTTGGAGAACTTCTCTTTTGGCTTTGGTCACGCTAATAGGCTCTGCTGCCTGTCAATAAGTGGGCTGTTCACAGGTCTACAGGCTTGTGTACAATTTAAAATTAATTTGTAGAGTTTCACTGATAATCCCACACAGATTTAGCAAACCTGAAATTTCCATATTGACAACTAGGAGTAGGATGATGGATTCAGGAACAACACTTTAAAAAATTCGAGTTCTGGGATAGGAAAGCTGCAATTACATCTCTTACTTTTAGCACAGAAAGGCATCCCCTATCTGAGTCCATTGGTTGCATCTCAAAGAATCACTGACCCCATCTGATCAGAAGAATAATACTGCTGTACTTGGACCACTGGACACAGTCCTTTAAAGAGTCATGTCACCTGTGAGGTTCAGACTCCTGGACACATATCATTCTCAAGTATTCCACCTGCCTATGCTCCTGCCCTAAAACAACCTGATCCTCAGAATTATAGGAAGGAACACCATGTACCTCACAGCACAAGCTATTCTGAAAAGCATCATTGAACACAAAGTTTTACAGTTCCATTAGTGATGTAGCTTTGTAGCAAGTTTGGAAATTTCAAAGTGTGAGTCCTTAGTTTTTTAATTTATAAAACTATAATGTTGCAAGTCCTTGAGCCAACATCTAAGGGCTCCCCAGGCCTTGGCCACTCAGCCCTAACTGTTCACATCCACCTACTTCATAGTGCCCATCCAGGTAAAGGAGCTCTACAACCTAAAGCACTTAGCTAAAACTCCCCCTTCCACCCAGCTGCCTGGTGCCAACTGGGAGGCGATCTCAGGCCCTGACCTCAGCATAAACTGCCTCGGTAAGCCCAGCTCCAATTGCCAGCAAGCAAGAGTTCCATAACATTGGCCCACCATCTGCCCCATATTTTTCCTGTTTTTTTTTTTTAAACTGGTCTTTCATAAGTCATACTAGTCTTTAGTTTCTTTTTCAGACTTTGTTTTGAGTCTATACCAGTTTTAGAAACACTGTTGTTTTAGTGTTATGGTCTTATAATATAGACTATCATTCTATTTATTTAAGTTTTCTTTTAATATTTCAATAACATAAGTTTTCTTAATAGACACTTTACATTTTTTATTGAATTTATTTCTACATATTTTATATATTTCTATACTATTATGAACAAAATAATTTGACTCATGTCACTTTTGGATTATTCATTGGAAATAATAGCAAGGCAGCTATTTTGTGATATCATGATCTGATGCCCTACAATTTCTCAACTCATTTGTTAGCTCCAGTTGGATTATTAGTGGCTTGCTTGGGACTCTTAATATTTAAGAGCACCAGACTTCATGACTTGGCTGCTGACACCATACCACTTCCAAGCCCCAACTTCCTTTGCTTCCTATCTGCACAATATATTTAAAGCAAGAACATTTCCAAACATCCCTTCCCTTGGCTCTGGAAGGAAAGTTCAAGCCATAAACACCCCAGCCTACATATATAAACCATCAAGGTTGACACATTTCCCCTTCCCATTTGTGTGAAAAGCCAAAGCCACTGTCTCTTCCTCATTCAAACCAAGCATACCAGCTGGGGTGCATCCCCTTTTCTACCCAGAAAGTCTCATGATGAAAGAAATGCGTTTTTACTCTCTTTGGTGTAATTCATATAGTTTTATCTCTGAAACAATCATGAGAGGATGATGTCTCTGCTACTCTATGAGGCAACCACAAAATAAGTTGCAATTACAATCTGCTGATTAGTTTTATGTCAACTTGACACAAGTTATAGTTATCTGGAAAGAAGAACCTCCATTGAGAAGATGCCTATATCAGATTATAGGCAAGTCTATAGAGCCTTTTCTTCATAAATGATTGGTATCAGAGGGTCAAGCTCAGTGGGAACCATGCCATCCCTGGAGAGGTAATACCGAGTGGTATAAAAAAGCAGATTGAACAAGCCATGGGGAAGCAAACCAGTAAGCAGTTACTCTTCCATGGCCTAAAGTTTCTGCCTTCTGGTTCCTCCTTGAGTTCCTGTCCTGACTTTCCTCAAAGGGCTCCTTTTCAAGATGCAGTTAAAATCTTGACCTTCATGTGTCTTTCCCTGAAGACTGGAAAGTAGGAAATTGGTAGGTTATCATAGCCAGGACAGTGGGCCAGAGTTTGGTTAATAAAAAAGTGTTGCCTACAGCTCTTATTAGTCATCTAGGGAGTCGAAGGCTTGGGGAGGCTTCATCTCAAGAATGAATATAAGGCATCTTTTTATATAACAAGTACCAAGGAAAGTGTCTGATTTATCTTCCACTCTAAGAGCGATGGTTAATATCATCCATTTGACAAGATCTAAAACAACAGTTCTCAACTCATGGGCCACAATTGAGTGTCACATATCATATAGCCTGCATATCAAATATCTACATTATGATTCATGCAGTAGCAAAATTAAAGTTATGAAGTAGCAATGAAGTAACTTTATGGTTGGGGATCAGCACAACATGAGGAACTGTGCTAAAGGGTTGCAGCAATAGGAAGGCTAATAACCCCTGCTCTAGAATTATCTAGGAGACATATATCTGGGAATGCTAAAAGATAGCTAGATTGGGGTGATTGACACAGGAAGGCCTACCTTAAAGGTTTGTGGCACCATCCCATGGGCTGAGGACCTACACTGAATAAAAAGGATAAAGGATAAAGCAAGCTGAGTATCAGCATTCTCCTCTATTCGCTGATCGAGAAAGCAATATGACCAGCTCCCTTAACTTCCCTACTATTATGGATTTCACCTTTGAACTGTAAGCCAAAATAACCAGTTCTTCCTTAAGTTGCTTTTGCTAGATAGTTTGTTGCCAAACAAGAAAAATAACTAACACTACTGCCTGCAGGTCTTTCTCAGTAGTCCTAGGCTAGCATATGACCTTGCCAGACTCCAAGTATGTGGCCTTCCACTATTTTGTCTCAGTCAACAGGTAAAATTAGCTGTCTCTCTGATTAGGTAGCAGCCAAAGGACTCTAGTCATGATGGCTTTCTGTTAAGTGATAAGAAAGGAAAGTGTATGTGCTTACCTATTAATTCAAGTCCTTGTTTATAATACTGTGGTCTCTTGAACTCTGGTTTCAGTTGGTGAGTTGAGATCTATTTAAATTATGAGAAATATATGCCATTGACATTCACTTAAGTCCTGTAATATCAAGAGATATGGGCCTTGAGCTTTTTTGCAGCCTTCTTGGCACATGCTGAGACTGATCTGAGCTTAGAGCTATCCCTTACATCTCTGCTTACCAGTGCAGGGATAAGTCAGGGATAGCCTTGAGATAATCCAGGATGAGTGATCCCCATTGTAATTCATCTGGACTTTAACTATGACTCATTGTAGCTTACCCATTGTCAGCCTTGTACTAGCAGTAGCATGGGTGGTAGGTACATCTACCACAAGGTTAAATGGGGCCATCCCAGTGGTAGAAGGCCTGTGGAATCTTGCCTGTTATATAAGCAGTGCTGTCCACTTCTACTCATCCATCTTTCCATGCAGTAGTCCTATCAAAGTTTCCCAGTGCCTGCCAGGGATGGATAAATGCTGGAAGCTTGTCCACTTACCCTTCACAACCCAAGAGTAAACAGATTGACTTTGTGCATAAAGCTAAGGAGACTACAGGGCTTTGAATAGTTGTTTGTTTCCCAGAGTAGAAATTTAGTTTATGTATATATACTGGGTTAAGATATCATGGGTCGAACAAACAAACAAACAAAAAAACAAAAACAAACAAAGGGAAATAAGTAGCAACATTATGAGAGCCATGAGACATGAGCCTCTAGAAGCCTCAGCTCCTTCATTTAAAAGAAGAACTTAGTTAGACCTAACCCACAGGGAGGAAATAAATTCCCATTAGAGTTAGGAATAGTGTCCACATCATGGTTTCTATTTTTCTCTGATAAAATGTATCAAGTTTCTCTTGAGAAATGGCTGCCTCCAACCCACAGTAAGAAAAGTATAAGTTAAGTCTAGAAAAGAAAATAATGGATGATGCTGTAATAACAATAGATGCATGAAATAATATGACAAGGTAAAGCCAAAAGGAAGGGCCTCCCAAGAGACAAATAGGTTGACTAACTAAATAAAAACGGATGGACATAATCTCAACCCATCAACTAAAATCAGAATGTGAGAGACCACAGTCCTATAAACAAGGACTTAAATTAGTAGGAAAGGACATGAAATGCTTTCGACAATAAATCTTTAAATAAAGGTGGGATGGATGGTGGAAGTGCTTGCCATCAAGGAGAACCACAGAAATCATTACAGTTTATTCTAAAATTGGCAAAAAGGAATGTGTAAAATAAGATATTTTTATAATCTTAAAGTAGCTACCCCACATCTTTTTTATATCTAAAGCAGAAATAGCAACTTCTCAGAAACTTTAGATGTGTTATTATCCCTAGCAATTAGACAAATGGGTGCCACACAACTCCTGATAGAATACACCTGGTAAACAACATACTATCATTGCCACCACCATAATCTTTTAATCTGCTAGTGAAGAAACAGCAATGGAATTCAAACTGGGTGGTAGCCCATGAAATAACTGATCACCATTCTAAACAATGTCAGTTTTAAAGACAAAGAAAGTATATGGAACCATTCCAGATGAAAAATATGATAAAGGAGATGGAGCAGTTCAGCTCAACACATTAGGTTGTACATAGCAAAAGAATGTTAGAGTGATAAAGGGGGAAAATTCACAATCTTAAATGATATAATATTATTGTATCAAGTTCGATGTGTGTTTGAACAAGATGTTGATATCTAGGGAATCTGGGAGGAAGAAATACTAGACTGCCTTGTTCTCATATATCAGCACTTTTAGATTAATTCAAACTGAAATGTCAAAAACAAAAGTAGAGTGTTCAGCACTTAGAAAAGCATGCAGAAACATAACAGCTCTGTCTACTGATGAATGAATGTATAAGAGGTATCATATCCATGCAGTGGACTGCTCATCTCTAAGAATAAATGGGACAGTCACTCACACACTGTAACATGGATGGATGTTGAGAATGTCACCCTGAGTAAAAGATGCCAGTCATCTGAGACCACATTGAATGCCGCCATTTATGTGAACTATTTAAAACAGACAATGAAGATGTGAGCAGTCGATACATTGGGGACTGAGGTACAGGAAAAGAGGCTCATGGAAATGGGCTTTCTTATGGGCTATGGTGATAAAAGTGTTCAAAGATGAGCAAATTCTGACACTTTTACAGCTCTGTTAAACATACTGTCTGCTACTGAGCTGTTTCACTTCCAATGAGTGAATTTACTTGGACAAAAGTTACTTCTCAACAAACCTTTTTATAAAGAGAAATGGAAGAGTGATGCTTGGTGGGCTGTTAATGCTGTCTTCGTGTGGTCCGTAAGAAAGATTGGGACACGATGCTTCATGTGGATACCAATGCTGCTTCTTACTCTCCCCCTTGGAGCACACAGCCTTTCAACTATTTCCAAGCCATCTAACTGGCTGCATGTAGGAAACAACTTAGTTATTAGCTCACTATTTTTCTATTCACCAGAGAACCAGTCCTCCCAATCTCTAGCTGAGGAAAGACCAAGCGTCAGAAGAGGGCCAGTTTTTGCTACAGGTTCTGATGAAGGGAAAAAAACAAAAAAAACAAAAACAAAAAACAAAAAAAATAAACAAGGACAAACTCTGACCTGGGAGAAAAAAGATATCTGTTTATTTCCCATTACAACCTCTTATAAGATTGTTGTTATTATTGTTGTTGTTGTTTTATCCCCTATTTAAGAAATTATTTTTATCACTATTATTATTAATTTTGTGAAGATTTGCATTACTAACATACATCTTTCTTTGGCCTTGAGCGTATGAAGAAGTTTTCCAGGTGTGGAGGGGTAAATCCTTGACCAGCTGACAAAAGCTGAGCATTATTATGGCAGAGGACAACTTAAAGCAAACGCTAAAAGGCTCCATGTGCCAGGCAGGGGAGTCTTGCCAGAGGTGGCACCGGGACTGGCTTGTGTTCTGTCACTTGAGGTCTACTCTTTGTCAGCACGTTGCTTTTTCAGCTAAACTGAACACTGAAGCTGAAGAAACCCCACCTTTGCTGAGATCACAGCAGAGTCTCCAGGGCCTAGAGCTGCCACTCATGTGAAGAGCCTCTGAACCATATTTGGCTGGATTTATGAGCCGCCTTTGACGTTTGCTGATGCCGGTTGCAACCCCATGGCCTTGATTATTGTGAATGAAGCAAAGCCAAAGAAAACAGTGCTGACGGCTGAGCTCAGACCTGGTTATTCCCGGAGCATCACATCCCAAGTTCACCACAGTGGTTCTGATTTACAAGACCACTGAGCAGTTTCTAGAAAATGCATAAATGCCCATGCAGGTCCCTTTGGGAGAAAAACTAGGGTGTTTTGGGAGAGGAAGGAAGTGGGAGAAGGGGGAAAAAGTGGCTCTCTGAAGCTGCATTCTTAGATAATTTGTTCTGAATGCCCTCCAGTCATACATGTGAGAAATGACACAGGGGGCCAAAGGGCTACAGTTCAGAGATAAAACAAGTTGAAGGTATTTAAAAGACTTGCCAAGGAAAAGTGCTCATCTGATAAAAATTTAGGCAGGAGGGATGCCAAAAACCAGGAGAGCCATGGCTGAGATGTGATGAGGTGATTGCTGCTCCAGCTGTCAGACTTGTCAATGGTGTCAAGATGCCAGGTTTTAACTCAAATGCAGTGTCAGCCCAAGAGCTGCCTCTACTTCCCTGCATGGTTTTCATTAAGAAAGCATGAAAACTTACATTCAAGAATAGACAACCTATGTGGGGCCAGTTCAAGATGAAAGTATATTGGTTTGTTTGTCTCTTCTACAAAATACAGACAAAGTAAAAAGAAAATAATACAGATTAGCACCTCCTATTGCTACATTGATGGGATCCGCAATGTATGTATATTAGAAAAAGTGGTACAGGGAGACAGGAATCAAGTTAAAAAGGAAAGAATTTTCCACATCAGTTTTGAAGGAGCTCACATGGAAACAATGGCATAAGTTGGAGATCAACTTCTTCCCCTCCATATTTTACAATATGACGCCAGGTCACTATTCAATGCCTCATAAATACAGGTCTTCTAGTCCTAAATGGATGGGATAAACTCATACTGTGAGCCATCACTGCTTCATTCAACTTGCTTAAAAAATGAGAAATATATAAGGAAGAAAGTAAATGATATTCTAAAAGTAACAAACAAACAAGCAAGGGCCATGAACGGGCATTTCCCTATTAAGAGGATGTCAAGGAGGCAGGTGATGGGAAAAGACATTTTAAGGCCACCAATACAATTCTCAGTAAATGTTTATTTTCTTTCAAAATAGTAAGTCTCATATTAACTTGTTTATAACAAATCTGTTATGAAACCCACACAGCATCCCAACACTGGCATCTAATTCAACAGTATTATGAATGTCTTTTTAGGACATTATGAAAAGACACTATTCCAATATCAATGCCTTTTTGCCCTCTATGCCTTCCCATTCAGTATGCTCTCACTTCCAGATGTAACATAGTACATTCAGGTACTTGAAAAAATGGCTTCTTTCCCATGTGCAGATACTTCTGGGTCTGATAAATATTTAGGTATCAAAAGCTATAAGTAAGCACCAGAGCCAGGGGATTTGGAAAAGTTCTTCAGAGTTCCTTGCAATGATGACTTGTCTTCTATGCCTTCTTGCAAGTATATAGTAGAGTTTGTGTTTGGGATGGAACAGTCAAGGTTCAGAAAGTCACTGAGTCAAAACAGATTTTTATGGTATTTTCAATTCTAATCAAGACAGTATAATAGGACTCACATTTACTCTCATCCCACATAGGATGATTCAAACACTGGAAAAAATACATGAAAAGTTTACAGACACCAGACACAGGGCATTAGAGGACACGGTGCCTTAAGAGGGAAGGTATGAATTCAGTGACACCCAGGCTGGACCCAGTATACTGCTCAGGAGCCCAGAATCTCTTTGAGTTGATGAGTATCATAGAAAAGACTGTGGAAAAATTAAAGCTGCACCAAAATGTTCTAGAAAGCTATGGGGAGTTCAGCAGAATAACTAGGATGTATTTGTGAGGCAAGTGTATGAGTTTTCAGAAAGGAACCTCCAAAACAACAACAACAACAGCAACAATAGCAACAACAACAGCAACAGCAACAAACCAATAAACCCTGAGGCAACAATCCTCCAGGAACCTCACAGAGGCAACTGTTGTCTCTGTTCTCACAGTTAGAGTGGAAAGTCTAGTCAATCATGAGACCCTGCTAAGCGTACCCTGGAAGCTACTGGCCAACAATGGGGCAAAAATCAGCTGAAGATTAAAACAATTTCTGGCCCAACTAATGAACCTTCAAAAGCAATCAGACAAGGGAGAAAAAAAAAGAGAGAAGTGTAGTCGCTGAAAAGGGAAAAATAGAGACAAACTCTATCAGTAATCCACATGATTCTCTATCTAGAAAATTTCAGTTACTCACTGGTTGCTCAAAGAATGTACAAAAGAACTGTGAAGGTGAATGGATGTGTGGAGTAAGACAGCAACATATAAGATTAACATGTAAAGAAACAATTGCATTGTCTGCCTATCAACAACACACAAGTACAGTCTGAAATTAATGTGTTCCCATTTATATAACCTCAAGAAATCTGAAACAATTGCAGGTAAAATTAAAGAAGCCTATAAAGATTTTGCACTCTTAAAATTAGAAAATGTTTTAATTCAGTCAAAGACCAAACACCTGGAGAGGCACAACATGCTCACAAAATGAGAAGTCTCAAATACTAAAATTGCCAGATATTCTTAAGCTGATATATGCCTTAATGTTTATCAAAATCTTAAAAAGCTGTAGGAATAGAGAGATGGCTCAGTGGGTAAAGGGCTTGCTGTGCAAAGCATGCTGACCTGAGTTTTGATTCGTAGCTGCATGTTAAAAGCGAGGTGTTGCAGTCCACATCTGTAATCCAGCGTTAAGGATAGGAGGAGGAGGATGGTGGATCCTAGAGTCCCTGCTGGCCAGCTATTCTAGCCATGATGACAAGACCCTAACTCATAATATGATGTAGAGGAGTGGCTCTGATGCTTTGATTTAATCGGGAGTCTGTGTTTATTGATGCTGAAGGTCCTTGTCCCCAATTGGTTTTTGGTCTATCAATAAAGATCCAGTGGCCAATGGCTGGGCAGGAAGAAAGAGGCATGACTTCCAGGTTCCCACAAGCTAGGAGAAAGGAGAGGGCAGGGGAGGAGAATTGAGATACTTGGGGGAAAGAGATTGTACAGACTCAGAGCTACAGGGGAGATCTTCCAAAATGTAGGTCGAAAAGGAAACTGGTCCACAGGACGGCAGCCTAAAAGTGTCTTGAGCAGCAAGACCAGTGGGCTTCACAGAAGATAACCAGGCAACTGAGCTAAGGGCAGATTTAGAGATGTTAAGCTAGGAATAAAGGTAACTAAGTTGAGGGAAAATTTAGAGATGTTGAGCTAGGAGTAAGGTAGGGGCACTCTAGCCACAGAAGGCTTAGAAAAGCCCAGCCACAGAGCTAATAAGGCAGTTTAAAAATGAGCTAATGTATGTGTGTGTGTCTTTCATCTGTGGATCTGAGATAGCTCCTGGGTGGGAGGGTGCCTGCGATTCACCAAGAACTTAAAGCTGTGTAGCCAAAACTACCCGCAACAGTAGACAACACAGAGGAAATTAACTGAGGTCATATTCTGAGCTCCATATGTCTCTGCACTGGTGAGCATACCCACACATTCACATGCACAGACAGATCAAAATGTTTATTTATATACAAAGTTATTTGGGGATTTATATATAAGAGAAATGAAGAATAAATGAGAAAAATAACTTTTAATCTTAAGAGTTTTTTTTTATCAAAGTAATTTCCAATAGAACAATAGAGAGCATCCAGGGAAAATTCCATACAATTATGATCAATTATGACAAAGAATTCAGTAGAGGAGGAAGAGCCTTGGTGCTGGGGCAACATGATTACTCTATGGTCCAAAGGGGAAAAGAATAAAGGAGCAAACAAGCCTCAAATACCATACTATATAAATTTTAGTACATAAATGGATCACAGACTTAAATGTAAAAGGATAAAACTCCAAAAGTCTCAGGAAGAAAAAAATCCTTATGAACTTGGACTAGAAAATAAAAGTTCTTAGAACTGATACCAAAAATAAAATCCCTAAGATTAAAATTCTATTTATATCTCATTACAGTAAAAAACATTGCTTTATGAACAAAATCATTAAAAAATACAAAGATAAAGCCCAGTTTCTAGTCAAAATGAAATTATACTACAATTTAATATCAAAATAACCATGAAATTTAAAAATATTTAGAAATGAAATATTAAACAGACATAGTAAAAAGGTAAATAAATGAATATGTTAAACTTATTAAAAATTAAAACATCTAAATTTTAAAGATGCACTCTACAGCATTAGAACAAAACTTATAAAATTTATGTCTATATAGAGAAGAAATATACCAAATCAATTACTTAAGTTTTCATGTTTCAAACCTTTAGAGTGAAGAGAAT
Organism: Mastomys coucha; assembly: GCF_008632895.1. Taxonomy (NCBI): domain Eukaryota; kingdom Metazoa; phylum Chordata; class Mammalia; order Rodentia; family Muridae; genus Mastomys; species Mastomys coucha. The sequence goes on along the minus strand of NW_022196915.1, from coordinate 9,788,573 downwards.
ATTAAACAAAAATAAGTATGTAGCAATGAAACAATAATAAAGAAAAGAATTAGTAAAATTAAGAAGGGAAATATCTCTGAAAGTAAATCTGTTTTAGTCAATTAAAAAAAAAAAGAAGTCAATGTGTATTTCTGTTCAGACTTCTTTAAGAAGAATGATAGAAGAAATACATGATCAATATCAGGAAGAAAAGCTGTGACATCACTACAGACCTACAGAAATTTAAAGGATATTAAAGGAATGTTATGCCGGGCGGTGGTGGCGCACGCCTTTAATCCCAGCACTTGGGAGGCAGAGGCAGGCGGATTTCTGAGTTCGAGGCCAGCCTGGTCTACAGAGTGAGTTCCAGGACAGCCAGGGCTATACAGAGAAACCCTGTCTCAAAAAAAAAAACCAAAAAAAAAAAAAAAAAAAAAAAAAAAAAAAAAAAAAAAAAAAAAAAAGGAATGTTATGAAAATTATACCAGGAATTTAAACAACTAGATGAAATAGAGAAAATAAAGTCTTTAAAATACAAAATATTAAAGTTTGTTCAAGAAGTAATGAGTTTCCTGGATAATATTTTTATATAGCTCAGAATATAGATTTTGACTTTAAAACTTGCCCAAGATCAGGTACATAACAAGGCATCCACTCTACCACTGCTAGGAATTCTAACTGTTACACTAAGGCAATACAGAAAAGAAGTACTCTACAGAGGACACTGCTAAGAACTATCATCTTGTACACAGTGTTCAAAGTGATCCTACTGGCTCCAAGCAAGAGGGAATAAGCATACTTCATAGTATTTCTTTCATGTATATAACTACAATCTTGAGACAAAATACATATTACATCTTCTAACAATTATGAAAGATGACAGAAAGAGAAGGAGAAGTCAGGTGTACCCTGTTGTTTTGTTTGTTTTGGTGTGTGTTTGTGAGAGAGAGAGACACACACAGAGGCAGAGAGACAGAATAGAGCGAGAATGAGTGTGTGGGTATGTGTTTGTGTATGTGTGTATGTGTATTTGTACATGCATGTGTGCTTATTTCCTTTGCTTGCCTTCTATGTTCTCCATCTGGAAACCAGAGGGAAAATCACTTTATGGAAAAAGAAGGATAAAAACAGAGAAATTTTCATCAGAAACTATGAAAGCAACAAGACAGTAGGAAAAATATTTATTTTTTTACCCATCCATGGTAAAGAAATAACACTTTCTCAAATCTAAGCTAACTCATACTTACCTGTAAATCTATTCTAAACAAAATGCTCTTTGAGGAAAATAAAAAAGCATAATTTCTTGGTTAGTGTAATAATAGTGTTATATCGGTTGAGAAAAATAAGAATTTGAGAATTTGACAAATGGTCCTTAAAGTTTCTAATAGGAAAGACGGACCTAGAAATTATAGGACCATTGAGGTGGAGGAGAAAGAAGACTAGGAGTGGGGCAGGGAGAGGAGTTGGGGATGGGGGTGAGAGACTCATACGTAAACCATCCCTGTGGTTTCAGTTTGCTGTTACCTTGCCCTGTGCATGTTCAAAATCCCTGCTTTGTAGCCTGCGTACTGCAAGGAACAAAGACACCCATCATCGACCATCACCATACTGTTTCTTTAAGTTAAGAATCATAGTCAAGGGACAGTGAGATAGCTGTATTGGTAAATATAGTTGCTGACAAGCCTGACAGCAATCCCTGGAGCCCACATGATGGAAAGAGAGGATTAACTCCTGCAAGCTACCCGCTGACCTCTCCACATACCTTGACATGTATATGCATGTACACACATGCGCACACACATGCACAAACACAGAACGCTTATAAAAACCCCCAACAACCACTGCTAAAACTTTGCAAACAGAACATTTAAACACCTCCTCACTAAGCACAAATAATAAACCATTTTAGAATGAAGAACTACTATTTATTAAAACACAGCCTTAAAGGAATAAAACACACACAGAAAAGACAGATGTGCAAACAGCCTGGAGATGCTCAACTTCAGTTTCCAGAGAAGATACAAAGCAGGACCCCAGTGAGCTACTACAGCCACTGGATACCACCTCTAAAACCTAAAATGATCATGTACCACCTGTTGTCAGGAGGAGCAGCTGAAAATTCCCATGTGCTGCTGATTATGCACACTGGTACTACCTACTGCTTTCAGGACTGTCTGGTGATATTTACAGATGGAACACATAAAGACTCTATGGACATGCAAAAACTACTAGCACTTGCCAAACAGGAATGTATAAGTGCATCCGTTGATAAGCAGTTGTGTGAACTTCGATGAGTTTTACCATTGGTAGACATCCATTTCTGTAAGATTTAACCAGAAGTTCTTCTGATGTGTTAAATGCTAGGTAAATGGTACTTCTGGTGAACAGAGATAATAATGGAGATGGAATGAGGACTTGAGTGCTGATAATTTAGTTTCTAGTTCCAGGTCTGTGCATGCTGAATATTCACTGAGCTGCACACTTACGAATTATGCACATTTCTAAATGCATGGTTAATAATTTAATTAAAAGAGACCCCCCAAAGCATACTAAATGACCTATTGCAAATAAAATAAGAAAAAAGTGCTAAGAAGTTACCAAAGGTATTTCACATGTCTGGAATATATCAAGAAAAAAAATGCAAGAAGAGTAAGGTGTAAAGGAGACAGAGGGAGGCATGGATGTATACTGGAAAACAATTCCTTTTTTAACTGGAGGTCCTGTTAAATACAAATTTTGCTATCAGTAAATATACATATATACCTTTAAGCATTTTTGTGAGTAGATGTATGCAGAGGCTATGTATGTCTATAAAGAGCCAACAAGGTGGTATATATATACCACCTTTATTTCTATTATACAAAGAAATCTAGGAATTGAAAAATAAATAAAAACCTAAATCTCATATCTGAGGCCTTTGATTGGGTAATGAAACTATTCACCATATTTGCTTCCCTCACACCCCCACCCTCAATGCTTGTGGACAAGTGATCTTTGTGAGACCCCTTGAGAATACAGTTAGGAAAGTTTCCTGGTTGCAAGAACATAAAAGTTTGCCTTATAAACAGTTTGTAACTCCAAAGCAACAAGAGATTTATGTCTCTCTAAAGAAGGCCTTTTAAAAGCCAGCCTTTATCTCTGTCAAAAATGTGCTGAGTTCATTCGCCACAACAAAGAGAGCCAAGAAAAGGCCACTTGAGACCTTTTGCTGCAGCCTAAGATGGACGGAGTCCCTGAGGCTAAGCAGAAAAGTGTATCAACACAGGACCAAAGGCACACCGTGTTGTGTAGAGGTTTGGCTTTTGCTGATGTTGTTGCCTAGGTTTTTTTTTTAACACTTAGAGTTGAATAAAATGAATATCTATAAGCCCAACTTTCTGATATTAGCATAATTTATGAGAGTTGTAGAAAGAAGGAAGAAAGCAGGAGACCATGACAGTCCATGTGAGTTTATAAAATGGCCCATCTTCTCTTCTTCAGGAATCCATCCCAACCTGGTGAGCACTTAGCTACAAATCAATTTTCTTCCAATTTAAATTATTCCGGATATAGAAATTACAGCATCTTTGACCTCTCTAGCTACTTCATTATCTAGCTCATCCCCACTTTTGCAACACTAGGCCACTGTTCCATAGATGGAACCTCTTATTCCACAAAGCATGTGTATTGGGGATTTTCATGTACTTGTCACAAGTTAGAGTTATTTGGGAAAAGGGAGTTTCAATTGAGAAAATATATCTGTGAGATTGGCCTATAGGCAAGTATCTTAGGGTTTCCACTGCTGTGAAGAGACACTATGATCAAGTCAATTCTTATAAAGGATACATTTATGGGGTGCCTTACAGTTTCAGAGGTTCATTCCATTATCATCAAGGCAGCAAGCATGGCAGTGTCCACACAGACACAGTGTTGGAGAAGGAGCTGAGAGTTCTACATCTTGATCTAAGGGCAGCTTAGAAGGAGGCTCTCTTTTGTATGCAGCTAGAAGGAGGGCCTCTTCTACACTTATTATACTTACTAAGCAAAGGATCCTCAAAGCCCACCCCTGCAGTGACATTACTTTCTCCAACAAAGTCATACTTCCTAGTAGTGCCACTCCCTGGCCCAAGCATATTTAAACCACCACAGCAAATCTGTGGTGCATTTTCTTGAATCTGCAAGGGTCCATCACATTGTGGGTAGTGCTACCTCTAGCCAGGTAAAAAAGCAGGCTAAGAAAGACATGAAGAGCAAACCAGTAAGCAGCATTCCTCCATGTCCTCTGTTTCAGTATCTGCTTTCAGGTTTTTACCTTGAGTTTCTACCCTGACTCCTCTCACTGATAGAGGGAACCTGAAGGTTGGAAGCTTAATAAGCCTTTTCCTTCTAAAGTTGCTGTGGTCATGATGTTTCTTTCATGCCTAAGACATGTGACTGTCCAATGAGGATCATCTTAGCTAAGACTCATAGTAGTGGGGGTATGGAGCCTGAAGAGGCCACTTCCTGTAGCAAGGCAGGACCCATAGTAGAGGGATTAAGGACACCAAAATACCCATAAAACTTTTGACCCAAAATTTGTCCTTTCTACAAGAAATTCAGAGACAAAGATGGAGCAGAGACTGTGGGAATGGCCAATCAATAACTGCCACAGCTTGAGATCCATCCTATGGACAAGCACCAATCCCTGACACTATTAATGATACCCTGTTATGCTTGCAGACAGGAGCCTAGCATAACTGTCCTCTGAGAGGCTTTACCCAGTAGCTGACTGCAACAGATGCAGAGACCCACAGCCAAACATTGGATGGGGCTCAGGAACTCTTATGGAAGAGTAGGGAGAAGGATTGAGGGCCCTGAAGGGGATAGGAATGCCACAGAAAATCAACAGACTCAAACTAACTTGAACACTTGGGGAATCTCAGAGACAGAGCTACCAATCAAAGAGCATACATTGGCTGGATCAAGGCTTCTGGCATGTATGTAGCAGATGTGCAACTCAGTCTCCATGTGGGTCTCCCAACAACAACTGGAGCAGGGGCTGTCCCTGAAGCTGTTCCCCATCTGTGGCTCTTGTTCCCCAACTGAGCTGCCTTGACTGGCTTCAGGAGAGGATAAGCCTAACCCTGCATGCACCAGGGTGGCGGGATACACAGGGAGCTACACAGGGAGCCCCTACCCTTTCAAAGGAGAAAGAAAGGGGTAAGGAGAAGGAATCTGTGAGGGAGTACCAGGAAGGGGGGACAGCAATTGGGATTTAAAATGAATAAATTAATTAATGGAAAAACAACAACAAAACAAAACAAGACATGACTGTCTATAGACATGTGTTATTGTAAATTATTATGTTATTATTTTTACCTGGGTTCTACCCATGCAAACTAAAGTGCTCAGTAAAAAAAGGCAGTACTACATTGAGCTCAAGAGGATCCAAAGATTTATAATGTACATGTATGTACATGCAGGATATCCAGGCCTGCTAAATCCCATGTAAGGCATTTCCACTAAAGAAGGAATCTGTCATTCCATTGAATTGGTTGTTTTATATCATCTAGGTGAAACTGACCACAGAGAAAATGATTCTTGGAAAGACTAATACATTCACTTTAACCCTTGAATGAAATACTGCATGACATCACACATACACATAAGGAAGCTAACACACCCATGTAAACATTGGGCCAAAGAAGACGAGCCGGCATAGTAGGTAGCACTTTCAAATTCTTTCCAGCTCTAACATCCCATGATTTTAGAAGTGATTACAATTTCTATTTCCTGCCAGTAATTTTGTCAGACACAGAATACTAAAGGACCAGGCTGGTGCAGTATGGTAATTTTATCACTTGAGGAGCATAAAGGGGCATCGAAAACAGAGAGAGGCTCTTCACCAGTCATCTTCTCACAAGGCCTATCTATGTTTTAACAAAAAAGTAGAGGAGGGAGAAGCCAAGAAAGAGGCATGACATTATTGTATAATTTTTCTCTCTTAACCTCTGTGAGTTGATTTCCTCATCTGTAAAGTAGAGATATTTAAAATTGACCTAAATGATTGACGGGAGCATTAGATTAAACAATGTAGGTACCAAGCTTAGAATTTTACTACTCATCAGACTCTTCGGGAATCGTAATTGTTTTGCCACAGCCCTACTGAGTTGGCAATTTCTTAACGAGTCCCTTAATAACCAGAAGTAAAATAAGTTAAAGCAATAATCACCTAAATTTCAAGAGACCAATTAATGGAAGAGAAGCAGAGGCAAGGCATTTAAGGTTTCCAAGGGGGTATATTATTAGTCTAAGGAAACAAAATGTGGGATAAAAATCCCCAATTGCCTTAGGCTCTTCATACTCTCCCTTTAAGAATAAAACACAGAATAAAACAAAACATCTTTTGCTGAAGAACACATGCTATTCTGAGTGCTTCAGATTAGGCTGTAGTGGGAGAGTAAAGAGTGCAGCTCTTACCCATCTACTGAGGTTCCCCTGGAACACATGGGAGGAGGCAGCGATTTTTATTGTGCAGGGCTTCCTTGAGCACCTTGGAGCATCAAAGACTCCACAGCTCCCTCCCATTGTTTGTGAGATCAGGAGTGCCTATCACCTTTTACCATGCAGGATGGAATAGGGACTCAAGATTCCTTAGTAATAAACTGAAAATAAAACTAGGGTGGCAACAGCGGAAAATTAATCCCTTCCTGGACCTTCTGAGATGAAGCACCAAGCCCAGAGACCCTGGACAGGTTCCACACCCAGCAGCCTGACTCTTGAAGAAAAATCCCACTGCCACTCTAAACACTGACAAGATCCTCTTCTCTAAGGCACGTTGCCATGTACCTCCTTTAAGAGCATCCTAGTTCAAGGAAACTGAGGACCAGAAGTAAACAGACTATCTAAATTCATCATGGAGAAAGGGTAAAACTCATGTTTTCTGGCTCCACTTTGGTCTTTAGTTTTAATTAAAAGCCTTATCAAGTCACAGTAAAGCACAGAAATGTTTTTATGTTAGCGTATTTTGCCTTTATGATGTCCATGGTCTTTTCTACTAGATGTTTCTAGCCTGGTCTTTTCAAGGTTCTTTCTCATGGTAGCCTATCCAGTACTTCACTTTCTGTCACTTCAGACACCTCCTAAATACATATACCACATTTTATTTATCTACCTATCATTAGTTAAGACATTTGAGTTCCTTCTACTTTGGGACTCTTGTGAGCAATGTTGTTAAAGTAACTGTTCTTGTGGAACTGTTTCATCTGTGTGTGGATATGTTTTCCATTCAACTGGGGATAAACCTAGATGGGGAATTAGTCATATGCTAACTTGATGTTTAATAACATGGAGATTGCCAGGGTCTTTTTCCAAAATGACATCACCATTTTATAGTTCCAGTAACAATGTGTAAAGGGTACAGATAACTCTATAGACTACATTGTGTCTGACTTTTTGTTATAGCTCCCCTACTGGAGCTGAAGTGGTAATGTCTCTGGTTTTGATTTGCATTAACCTGAAAACTAAAGATATTGAACATGTAGTAAAGTTTACTGACAATTTGTGTGTCTTCTATAGGAAAATATCTATTCAAATCCTTAGACCATTTTTAAAATTGGATAATTGCTCTTTTATTATTGGTTTATGTATTATCTTTATACATTACTTTATCATATATTCACAAAACTTTTCTGGCTCTGAGGCCTTTTCATATTACTAATGGTATTCTTAAAATTACTTGATTTTAAATAGATATAAATATATATTGATATTCATATGATGACTTTGTCAACAGCTCAAACATAAACTCCATAGCCCATAAGCTATCCTCCGAAGAGCCCCTTACAACCTCTACTCTACATTTTAACTCTAAGAATCTTCTAATTTCAAACGTCTGAAATGAATGGAATTGTATAAATATGTTTTTCATTTATAATAATATATATTATAGCATGTATTCATTTAGCATTCCACTTTCTGACTAAATAGGATTCAAAGAAATACATACATATTCTATAAACTGTAAGGGATATATATGTATACATAAATAATGTACACATAAACAGAAAGGCAAATGCATTTCTATATTATCTATTGCAGCATTTTTATTCCATTTATCAATTGATGGACATATGAGCTGTTTCTGCCTTCTAGCTATTGTTCATAAGCATATTATGAGCAGTGGCACAGAAATAAATATTATTTGTGTCCCTATTTTAAATTCTTTTTGATCTCTACCTACACATGGAATTGCTGAACTGCGAAATAATTCTAGTTTATCTACAATGGCTTTTTAAATGAGTAGGAAGAGGTAACATATGCATTTAAATTCTCTTCTATTGCTATATAATACTCTCAATAGTGCTCTGTGCTTATTCATGTTTTTAATTTATGCCTGGGGTCTTTGGCTTCTGTCTCAAACCATTTCTCTTACTATTTCTTGGGATGCAAGGCTGTGGACTCTGAAACTTCTTGTTTCTGTTTACCTAGAAATATTCTAATCTCACTTGCATATTTTAATGATAGTTTTGCTGGATATAAAATCAATGACAGTAGTTTACTTTCAATACTTTCAGCATGCCATCCAACTGGCTTTTGCTCTGAAGTTATTCTACAGTAAGAAAGGGGATGCAAACTTAGTATTTCCAGGCTTCCAGCATTACTTCTTGAGGTAATGAAAGTGTTTTTGAATTGAATCCTAAAGGCAGCTGCATGATATTGTGAGTGTCATTAATGCCACCTAGTTGCTCATAGGCTACAGTCGTTTTGAATACTTGAGGTCTGTGATAAACCTAGGAGAATACTTTCTTTCTTATTAGCTAGCACTTTCTATAGTTGTTTTCTTTTTTTTTTTTTTCTGGTAAACTGAAAATTTGGTTATTTGTTTCCTCTCAATTGTTTATTGCCAAAAAATCTCTATTCCACAAGAGAGTGCTAGCTTTGAGGGTTCCCATAGTATTCCAAAGAAATAAAGTTCATTTGAGGGCAATTTAAGAACTTTCTGTTCTTGTGAACTTTTCCACATCCCTCTCCCAGAGTAGACCTTCCAACCAATAATCATGGAAAAAAGTGATGGGGCTCCATTATTCTTAGCATGTTTCATTGGAGTGATGCTTACATACCAGGAGTAGGAGCTTAATAAAATAAAGGAGTAGCTGGGCAGTGGTGGCACATGCCTTTAATCCCAGCATTTGGGAGGCAGAGAAAGGTGGACTTCTGAGTTCGAGGCCAGCCTGGTCTACAGAGTGAGTTCCAGGACAGCTAGGGCTATACAGAGAAACTCTGTCTCAAAAAAGCCAAAAAACCAAACCAAAACAAAAAATAAAATAAAATAAAAAAATAAAAATAAAATAAAATAAAGGAGCACAGACCTCTTGCCTGCTCTTACCAAGAGATTGTCCTGTTCAATTCAGAGGTAGGCACAGAAATACACTGGCAACCTGTCAGCTGGGTAAGATATTGGATCCCTTCATTGGGAGCTGAAGGGAGAGGAAAAAACATCTTGGCCATATTTGGCCAAAGCAGAGCATCTACTAGCTAAAGATGGGGAGGGAAGGAGGAGGGTAGGCCAAATCCTTGAGTTTTATTTCAGAATCTCCACTAGTCACACTTGTTTCACTAATGCAGTCACAGAGTTCTTCACACCATCACATTGAAATATGGTCTCTCCATAACACCCCATGCAGTGTTTTGATATCCTGTGGAGCAGACAGAATGCATTCTGAGTACTCTCATGGTATCTTTAGGATACATTTCAGAATCATGAAACCCTTCTGTGTTCACTTACGTTATGTGAGAAGTTTAATTTTCAAATCCCTATAGTGTTTCCCAAACACGTGCCTTACTTAAAGGATAGCTGTTGTCTGGGGTATATACCTGAAGATGATTAAAAAGTAGTAAAAGCAACTGAACTGCCTAATTAAAAACTCCCTGCTGAATCATCCCTCATGTGAAATAAATGTGGTTTTGGTCTGTGAAAGGTTCACAGCTTTCCTTATGACTATTTAGAAGGGCCTCACTCTGCAATGCTTAAAAGCATACAACAGCTTAAATAAAACAGAAATCTCCTTCAACACTCCCCCAAAAGGGTCAGCAATTATTAATGAAACACACGCCTCCCAACTTGCCAGCCAGAGATTAAAAGACATTTGCTCCGGAACAATCTCCCTCTCTCAAATAAAAGAGATGAAGAAGGAAATTAAATTCCCGAAGAAATAAATTTTGACTGAAGTGAGAAATCACACTAAGAAGCTAATTTAAGGCAGATGAAATTAATTTGGGTGACATTTATTCTATTTAGCAAAAAATAGTGACAAAACATATAGTCGCTCTGTGAGCCAGAGATAAGAGGCGAGTAATTTAAGGCTGGGCATAGCTGCCGTCTACAGCGATTTAATCCTTCTGCTACATGTCCCTTGTGACCTATCATTAAAGGTTTAAAGTAAAACTGACAATTATTATTAGCTAGTAATTGGATTTTGGAGATTCAGTATAAAGTTAGGATAATTTAAATGACTGTTGACATTGGAAAGATTATGTAAACGCTCCGAATCAGCTGAATTTATCAATTTATTTAGTCTTATAAAATGGAGTACACATACCCTGTACAAGAAAGCCAGCATGAGAGGTACTGGCTTTCTAAGAATCACCCTCAGGGAGCCAGCTAAAGCTTGGATTCAGATTTCCTGAAGGAAAACAGCCACACACACATGCCAAATGTCTGCCAAGGAAGGGGCTTCCGGTATCCAACTCGGAACTCTCCACACAGAACCAAGCAAGGCATACCTCAGAAAATCACAGCATTCCAGGGGGGAAATAAAATTGTCACAGGCCACTAATTCATGATAGAGATTTTTAATCACAAAGACTGAGATTCAGAAACTAAAGATGGAATTAAAATACATGACCCTCATTGTAGATCTCTAGCAGTGTCCTCTAGCTGGAGTAAATCTAATGAGACTTTACTCCATAAATACTGACACAAACCCAGCCTGCCCCTTTGTCCAACCGTAAGCACCAAGCAAAATTGGATTATTTAGAGGAATGCTTTACAAAATTAGTTCTGCTTAGAAGGCAATTGCATTAAAAGCTGGAGCAACATGGTGTCTTCACCAGCTGTAGCAGAGCCTACTGTTAATAGCCCTCACCCCTAGATGCCTTCTTAAAGGTAAGGGTTAGCTTTATTATGAAATAATTATGTCTCCAGTCTTTTGCACTCAGTGGATGTTACTTCAGAATTCCCCTCAACTCATTGTTCTAGGCATTATGCTTCCACTATATTGTATTAAAGAATTGAAGAAATATAATCCATGATTTCTGTAACTTAAAAAAATATTTTAACCCTTAAAGTATTCATACTTTTAACATTGTAATCCCACTTCTAAAATCACTCATCAAGGATTAATTATGGATCTGTGCTTGTATTTAGAGGGTTGTAAGTCTTGATTGTTTGTTATGGTTTTTGAGTTTTTCTTTTTTTCTTTAAGAGAATGAGCTGGTGCTGATGCTGGGGAAATAACTCAGAAGATAAATCTTTGCTCTACAAGAATGAGACCCAGAGTGCAGATCCTAGGTACCCATGCAAGGCCAGGGGCAGCAGCACACAAATAATCCCAGAAATTTCTATGCCAAAATGGAAGACAGAGATAGCAGAATCCTTAGACATTCATAGGCTAGCTAGCCTGGCATATGTAATACAAAACAAGAGATTCTGCCTCATACAAGGTAGAAGGCAGGCAAGCACTGAATTCTGAGCTTCATACACATGAGAGAGAAAGAGAGAGAGGAGGAGAGGGAGAGGGAGAGAGGGGGAGAGAGAGAGAGAGAGGGAGAGAGAGAGGGGGGTAGGGA